>NC_056729.1:733793142-733869032 GCF_019279795.1 Protopterus annectens | reverse complement strand
CACACACACACAAGCAACACTAATAACACACTGTATGAAAAATAATTGATAGTGGAGGGAAAACATTTGTAGCAACAAGCATGAAAAATACTATTGCCTAGGCTTGAATACTTATTTGCAAAAGCAGGTACATAGTAAAGTAGCTATCACTTCATTGCTAAAAAGGCTGCAGGTCTGTGTGACAAGAAGATAGCATCTCTAGCTGAGTAAAATCCAGTCATTCAGCTAATCTAATTGCTCATGAGTGGGGGAAGGAAAATACAAAAGGACAAACTGCAGCTGCAAGTTCTAAGCATTTCCTCTAAAACCCCCCACTGAGAGTTTGTGTAATCTGACCTGCAGTATGCTAAAAAAGCCAAATGAAAACCTTGCCTCTAGCTGAACATGTGACTTACAGTGTACTAAAATGTAAACAAACTCCTCTAGCAAAAAATCTGAGCCAGTGCCCCTTTAATATCTCTTTACCTGCACTAGACAGAGGTCAAATATAAATGCAGTTGAGTTTGCCATTCTGTAAGCATTAAGAAGAATATTTTTTAAAACATCATACATAGCATGGTTTCGGAATTATTGATGCAAATATGAATAAGCAATATTTGATGCCTAGAAGTGTCAGTAAGAATTAACTGCAGATGCACCTGGAGGCCTCACTTGGATGTAATGAGTTAACAAGATATACTTGCATTCAAGCTCTGCATCATTTGTAATACATATCTTCAGCAATCTGTGGAGTAAGCTTAGAGACAACTACGGATGTCTTGATAGGTCATGTTCTAATAAAATATGTCTGATTGCATTTATGGATTCCAACGTAATCTGTAAAATTTCTAATAAAAAAATTAATAAATGTGAAGGGAAATCATGGCCACATCGCCACAGCTAATATTGGCTAACAATGTGTTAAGGACTTGTGTGGGCAACACAGGTAATGCACACACCCAAGGAAAGTGGCAGATAGAAAAGAAGATGTGGGGTATGGGTGAAAAAGAGGGACACACAAGATGGATGTTGGAATAGAAAAATCTGAGGGAAAGTCAAAGGGGCATGGACAATTTTTTTTTTTTTTTTTTTGGTGGGAATAGACCTCATTTTTCTTTTTTTAAGAATAGAAGGAAAGCCAAAGATAGTGAAAGAGGAGGAGAAGGCCACCACAGCAGGTACATCCATAGAACAAATATCCCAACACATGACAGACAAAGGTTGGAAAAAATAGTAAGGACAGGTAAGTTACACAGATGGCACATTACACAACATAGGGAATGGAAAATTATCAAATGGAGTGGGGATGCATACCAGCCATGGTAAAAGGCAGAGAAGCATATCTGCCTATGCTCTGTCACATTATGACATGTTGCAAACTGTGTGGCAGTCATACCTGGATGTGTATGACCAATGGTAGTTATGTGTTGTAGGGTAATACATAAGGATCAGTACACAATGCATAAATAAACACATATCCAAGTAGTCTGTCAGCAGTGCAAGTGTAAGCCAAGCAACATCACAGATGAGCAAATGCAGGTCTAACAATGCTAGATAACTCCAGCAGAGGAGAGAACCAAACCTCCAACCATGCATGTTAAAGGTAAACAAGAAATCAATGTGCCAAACAGAAGTATTAAAAAAAAAAATAACAGACAAATGGCTGCTAAATACACACATAGGTATACACAACCCAAACAAATGTGTAACAGAATGCATATTGGTCATACACATATGTCATGTTAAAGGTAACGCACAGGTGAAGGTGCATATGTATGACTATCAGTGGCCTAAATGGAATGTACATGAAAACAAGGTCATTACACATACACACCAGTGACATATAAGATTGTTTACAACAGTATAACACTATATCAGGCTGTGCAGATGAATTTCAGCAATGTACACTGGTTAACACAACACACAAGTATAAAAAGAACAAGGAGGTATTACAAGCAGTAGCCAGCAACTTATATGCACATGTTCTACATCTGTATAATGACCATACATCTGGCTCATGTTCACCATTTGCACAATGTGATAGAAGACAATGGTCAATAATTGCAACAAAGGCAAACTTATCTGCAAAATATAATATGGTAATATGAAGGTGGAAGGGAGGTGGAAAACCTAGGCCCATATCAGGGAAAATCAGGTCAAGGTAAGCTGACACATTGCACAGGGCACTGAAGAAGCCAACCCAAAATACATTTAAGCAAAGGGAAAATGTATGTCACATAGGCAGAATGACTTTTGATGTCTACAGAAATGGCCATGTATAAATCACACATACACACACAGAAATATGCAATCATGTAACATCAACATACACAGGTAAGCAAGCTAAGAATGTTAAGTACATATACATATACTTCCAGGAAAATGTTGAAAAAACAAATGCAGGTGTATGTCACATACCATGCTTATTACTGAGCAGAAGACACTCCTGTGAGCATAATTACAGCACATCAGCAGTAAATCAGTGAATAATCACATGTCAAAGGTAGAATTGTGTGTCACTATGGATCTGATTATATGCATAGATATGTACAATCTTTTAATTGTACAGCTATTTGCAGAAGGTGTGAACTTATGTGAATAATGTCACTTGCCCCCCCCCCCAAAAAAAAAAAATGCTATAGCAGCCATCTATATACCACCTGGCAATAACATACCCATCCTTGTACCTATCGTGTCATGGATGTCACTCCATATACTCTATGAGACAATTATCCTTGGAGATGTCAGCATTGATTAGAAAAAAATATCAATCAACTCTCCAAATCTTAGCATTAAACTCCATGACTTCAATCAACTAATTACAATGTCCACCCACTTAAATAATCAAACAACAATAACATCTATGTCCTGGATTGGATCCTAATTTTTGATTCAAACCTTTATCATAACCCTGGCACTCTACTAGACTCCCTGAGTGACCACCTCTCTATTTATGTACAAAGACAGTCTCTTCAAATTCCCAGGTCCCATCTGTACAGAAACTGCCACAACCTTATCTGCTTTAATGCTGAAACCTTTAATAATAGGCTGTCATTAGTTAACTGGTCCAACCTACAACACTTTATTCTCAATGACACAGTTCTAGAATTTAGCCGTACTTTCCTGGATATACTTAGCTCCCTAGCATGACTGAAGAAAATTAGGATAAAAGCTAACCGCCATGGCTAACAAAAGACATTCACTCTCTTATGAAAAAAAGAGACAATATTTGGAAACAATATTTAAAAACTAAATCCACTATGCTACTCCAAAAATACAAAGAACTTAGAAACCTCACCCAAAAGCAAATCAACAAGGATAAGCAAAAACTCTACTATGATGCCCAATCCACCCACCACTCTTAACCAAAAAAAAAATTCTGGCACACCATTAATAAAATCTTCCACCTTGAGGTCTTACTACCCCTAACCCCTACCCTAACAATACACTTCAAGAAACTGCCACACTACTAACTCTCACTTCATGGAATCTACCTGCAAACTAACACACTCTGACCAAAATAAAAATCCTCCCCCGACCTCTTCCACTACTACCAATACCACCCCTTCTTTTTTAAACCAGTCCCCACTGCTTATATAAAATCTCTTCTGCCAAAACTAAAACCATGTTCTCCTTCTTCTGATAACCTACCTCCCCTCTTTCTTAAACTTAGAGCTGTCTCTATAGTCTACCCTATTCTGATACTTGCAAACAGATCAATCCAAAAATCTACTGTGCCTGACATATGGAAATCTTTCTACACCATGCCACTACACAAGGGAGGTAACTGTAACAATCCTTCTAATTTTAGACCCATAACCATTCTCTCCCCACTCTCTAAAATCCTCAGAAAACACATCCACAACCAGCTTCTCAAATCCTTAACTCAGGAAAACATTCTGACACCCACTCAACATGGCTTTAGGCCAAATCACAGTAACTCATTTGCCCTTCTATCTTTCACTCATACTGTTGCAGAGGCTAGAGGCAAAAAGCCAACTGGTGTTCTGTCTATTCCTAGACCTCTCAAAAGGTTTTGATACTGTTTCTCACGCTAAGCTACTAACCAAACTATCTGATCTCAACCTCTCCACCTCGACTATTCTCTCGTTTACTCTTACTAATAGGTTATAGGCAGTCAGATGGCAAACCACCTGCTCCCCTTTTTTACCTATCCAGACAGGAGTCCCCCAAGCCTCTGTTTTAGGTAATCTTCTTTTCAACATCTTTACTAGCAAACTCCACTCATCCTGCAGCACGCTAACAAGTCTACTCTTATCTCCCTCTCTAATAACACTAACCTTCATTCTGTTACTCAAAACTCATTTCTAACCATTGAACAATGGCTAACTGATAACCAACTCATTCTAACCCTAAAAATAAAAAAAAACTCCTTCTCTTCCTTCTTAAATTTCTCTCCCATCATAAAACCACCTTCACCAAGTCATCTCTTGTCAACACTATTATTAAGGCTGAATCATTCACGAAGCTCTTCAGCACCATAATCGACGACCAATTAAAATGTGACCTCCATATTCAACAATGTATTATAAAGATGCATCAAAAATTGGATCTACTCTATAGAAATAAAAAAATTCCTGTCCTCTGACTCCAAACCTTCTCTGGCACAGACATTCCTCCTTCCCTGCCTTCTGTATGCCTCTCCAGTACTTACACATCTACAAGCCACTTAATAACCAAGCTAGAGCAAACATATTACAAAATAGCTAGATTTGCCAGAAACCTATTGTACAAACCTGACCACTGCATGCTTTAAAATAAATCCAATGGCTTGAATTCCCCCAACTACTGCTTGTATCCCAGCTACAAATCACTCCTTAATTAATAAACCTTTGGCCTGCCCCTCCCTCTCCTCTCTAGTATCCCTCTACACTCCCACTCATACTCTCCATAGTGCTAATCAACTCCTTCTTGACATTTACAAACCTAATAAAAACATAAGCAAACTACTTTACAAATGCACAGTGTCCCAAGCCTGGCACAAACTTCCCCCCAAATATTCGTAACATCAAATACACTAACAGCTTTAAAAAAAGAACTTAAAACTACCTTGTAAACTCAAACTCCTGCCCATGCCAGGACCCTACCCAACCCCCCACCCCATCCACCTTTCTTTACCCTAAAACTTATATCTCTTAGGTATATAGATTGAATAAATTCTGTTAGACTGATGAGAAGCTTTCAGCTGCTTCATTGTACATATATTGTATGTAAATAGCAGCACTTCTATGCTATATTGCCTATTTAGATAATCTTCTGTATTACAATGTAATGCCAATGTGGATATTAACTTGTTTGCTCTAGACTTAAATAGGTATTTCATCTTCTGTTAGTTACTCAAGTCTATCTCAGTTCTTTATAACATGCCATTTTATCCTGTATAAACTTTCTATATAACTGTTCATTTTTATTTTGTACAGTCTTGAATTTATGTAATTTTTTGCATATTTTGGAGCTTTTCTCCTTGGGTGTCCAGAATTTACTGAAAATGGACCTTTGGCTCAGATGGACTAACTCGGTTAACAAATGTCAAATAAATAAAATAAATAATACTGAACATGGAAATGTAAAATGCAGCAAACATGGCTTAATGTAGTGTTACAGAATTAATTATTTTACCACTGCGTATGCATTAAAGATGCATTTGTGTTTGATGCAGTCATAAAAGTAGGACTGCCTGTATGTGTATATGACCCCACATGGCATGAGTGTTGCCAACACATGGCACACAACACCACATTGTGCCAGTAGGAAAGCAGGTCACCTATCATCCAAAACACAAGGGAAATGACATGTCCTTCTGTTACACATACATAATATAACAATACAAAAATCCAAACCATACCACAGTGGAAGTGGTGGACTATGGATGACATCTGTTGTCTGTCAGTTGCCCTCAGCAAAACACATGCTTACAGGCTAATTGTTGCAGCACTAGCAACAGGATAATTACCACAATGCATGCACAGTTGAATGTTGGATGAAAGTGTAATGTGTGTTAATGTATGTCATGCACACATTGAAACATAATTAAATGTCACACTATGATAACACATAAGCATGTCAGCTACATGGTATGTATGCGTAGCTGTGCATATACAGTCCAGTCAATTATATGGCAATCAGCATGTTGGCAGCACAACACAGCTGGAGCTCACACGCAATACTTATGGACCAGAGGCACCAGGCCGATGGGGCTGAGCCTCACAAATGACCTCAAGGGGGGATATTTCCCTGAACAAGTCATGCATTGCCTGTGCCAGATACTGGAAGAATGTCCCCATCATGTCCCTCATCTCTGTTCAAAACACATTTCTCACAACCTCCCGGATATCCTCCTGATAATTGTCACTCTTCTGGTCCTGGCATCTTTTCCCTGGGGTGCAGCAGGCATGATGGCTCCAGCAAGTGTGGGTCCAGCTTCCTTATCATTGCTGTTGTCATTATCATTGTCACTTTAGGACTCTGGCAGTGGCCTGGTACATACTCGCTGTCTGCTTCTGATAGGTGAATGTCCATGGGTCTCATGCTTTGTCAAGATGAATTGCAAAGTACGGTAGAAATGAAAAGCAAATGTCTATTGTGCAGCACATTCCCATGAAGATCATTGCTGACCTTAATATGAGCGTGATGTGTATATCTGCATTCTAACATGCTTAACTAACTTATCATCTGCTGGTGACTTCTGCAAATAAGTTTATGAGACCGAAGGTGTATTAGTATACATCAAACTTCTTATTTAAAGCACAGTTTAATCTTAAATGATGCAAAAATTAGCAAGTAGCAGAATTATAATCAACACAATTTCTGCTAGAGAATGGCTCCTAATGCACATAACTCATTCCCTATGCCACTTTATCTATAGTTATGAACAAGACCAATAACAGAACTTGTCAGGAAGAATGTATCCATCACCAGTGTAAGCAGTTCAGTCAAGGCCTTGCAATGGCATGCATAACACAGCTTACCAGTGGGAATCAGGACATCACCTGAATATCTGGATACTGGCCAGCATTAAGCATGTCAAGCATATGAAAAGCAAGCACATACTACATATCCTGATATTTGAATGGAAGCATGCCATCAGCATAGCCTTATTATTATGACCTGCACTGTTTATTAATGTTGTCTGCTTCAGTAAACTGTTTATACGTGACATGGTCGTATATCATTATTTCCTTTCTTTTTCCGTTGCATGTGTTCCTTAAACAGTTATGTCTGTGTTTGAATGTAAATGTGAAGGTCAGATGAAATTTCTCCCCCCAATCCCCACCTGATAGTCCAAAGGAAATGCTGCATTCCACATTCCAGACATCAATTACTAGGTAACATGTCTTCAGTGCACTTTCCAAGGCCAAATACACTGCATTGATTGGTCCCAATTACATCCCAGGATTCTTAGTAAATAGCATGAAAAATGACCCCCCTGGTTCACCTGAATCACTTATCAGCTGGAGCCTACAGTCAGTTTTTGTCCTAAAATAATGGAAAATGGCTACAGTCATTCTCCTGCGCAAAGGAGGTCCAACCACTGATTAGGGTAAACACTTGCCCATAATGCTGACCAGATTCATATGTAAGGCTATAGAAAATATCATCATAGACATGGTAAATGAGGACATAGGTAACATGCAAATGCTGGCCTATCACAATTCAGTTTTGATAGAGGAAGGTCACGCCTATTAAATCTGGTGGTCTTCATTGAAGGGAGTTACCACAGCAATGGATGTGGGCAACACTGTGCACACAGCATATTTCGACCTGGCCAAGTCTTTTGACACAATGCCCCACTCAGGAATTATAGACAAGCTAAGCAAATTAAGTATTTACCCTTTTATTCTCTGCTAGATAGCCAAATGGCTCACTAATAGGACCCAGTAGGTCAAAATAGATGAGACCACCTCCACCAAAAGCTCATTCACTAGCAGAGTCCTCCATGGCTCACTACTGGGGCAACTGTTGTTTGGCATCCATTTCTTTAACATGGAAGCAAATGGAGAAGGTTTATAGCTGACTAACTTTGTAATGACTACAAGTTGGAGATTATCATTGACTTCCATGCAGACACATGCATTCTTCAAGAAGGCCTATCTATGACTAACAAATGGTGACAAAGCCATGCTTTTAAACTCAGTTGTAAGAATTGCATAATTGTACCCTTTGGAAAGTCAGCCATTACTGACAATTAACATGTTGATAATATCACCCCAACAGTCAACTCAGTGGTCAGGAATTTGTGTACATATGTAGAAAGTAGCCTTAACTTAGATCACAACATGGCCACAGTGGTGAGAAAATACTTTTGTGTTGCACAGGTTATAAGTAAGGGCATGGCAGCTAGGTCCAAAGAGGTCATTATTACATTGTAGTCTGCCCTTACCACAACAATCATAGAGTACAATGCTCCTTTCAGTATATACCTGACTAGGCATATGAAGAAACATCAAATACCTCAGAGTTTAAATAAAAAAGAATACAAGGCATAACAAACCATCCTTACATAGAGGCCCTTAAAGACCTTTCCCTATACTCATCTGATATACATTTCTGAGGTGTGATCTTATGATTGGTTTACAAAGCATCCACAAACACTACAGCTATGACTCTCCTGCATATTCATAAGTCAAACAGTACCAGAAATACAATGTTTAACTCATTCACTCCAATCGAGCTCAGGACGTTTGCACTGTAACTTCCAATGGGCAGAGTCTAAGCCTTTTGACAGAATCAAATTATGTTGTCACATTTCAAACAAATTATCTTATCTCTGGAACCATGGGAGTAATAGGTTCATAGGTAGGTACTAGGCTATTGGCCCTAGGACCAATATAAGCCTAGCCAAAAGGTACCCTGGCTTTCGCCACCCAAGAAAATTATTTTCCTGTGCCACTGTTGAGCAGAGCCACAGAAGTGATCTCTGGGGTGGATTTCCTATCTCCCATCCAATCATCAAGATTTTTCTTGAAGAGTGCTAATGAGGAGCTTTGTTTGATATAGATAGGTAATTTGTTCCAGAGTATGGGAAGTCTCTGGGACAGGAATCTATCCCTCCAGCATGTTCTGTTTATTGTGGTGACAAGGTTTAGGTCCCTAGAGCATGTAGCTCGTAGGGACTGGGATTTCTTTAAGTGGAGCATGTCTAAAAGCTCTGGGCTTGACATAGCTTTGTATGTTAGGCAGAGATTGCCTCTGAGTAGGCGATGTGTGACGGAGTAAAGCTGCAGTTTTTTGAGATGGTCTGCGTAGGGCATCTGTTTGAGGCCGGTAATCCTCTTTGTGAGGTATTTCTGTGGCCTTTCCAGTTGTTTTAGATTTCTTGTGAGGTACATACCAAAAGGGGCATTGTACTCTATAATTGGTCTAATGAGTGACGAGTAGAGGGGAACAATGACCTTTTTTTTTCCTGGATGAGAAACCTTTTGTGATGAGGTGTGTCACATAGAAGGATTTCCTGACTACTGTGGCGATGTGATTATCAAAGGAGAGACTACTGTCCACCTGTGCCCCAAGGTCTCATCACACTTTCGGTGTTAAGTAGACTACCGCCTATGAGGTAGTTCATGGGTACAGAGTTTTTACCAAAAGGGATGACAATGCACTTTTTGGCATTGAGCTTGAGGCCATGGCTTTGACACCAGGCATCTGTCTCAGCGAGGCCCCTTTGTAGGATGTCCACATCTTTTGGAGTTTTGAATATGGCTCCTAGTTTGCAGTCATCTGCAAACTTCATTAGCCAAAGACCTTCTGTGTTAGCCTGTACTTCAGAGAAGTAGATACCAAACAGGAGAGGACCCAGGACTTAACCCTGTGGTACTCCACTTGTCACTGGCCTGAAGTTTATTTGGAGTCTGCTACTTTCACAGTGTGGGTTCTGTCAGTGAGCCAGTTAGCAATCCATCTTGTGACATTGGGATTTATACCAAGTTTAGTAAGTTTTTTATCTATAATTCCAGAGTAGGGGATGGTGTCGAAAGCCTTGGCGAGATCTAGGTAGGCTGTGTGAACCACCTTACCCTCATCTACGGCTTTGGTGACTGCTTCAAAGAAGTCTATCAGGTTTAAGAGACATGATCTGCTTTTACAAACCCAAACTGGGTGGGGTCCTGAGTTTGGAGATTACCAATATCATTGTTTATAAGTTCCATGATGATACGTTCCATAGCCTTGCAGTCCAGGCTCCTTAGGCTAATGGGGAAGTAGTTTCCACGGTCTGTGGTGGCTCCCCCTTTGTGGAGTGGGATAACCGTCGCTGTGTGCCATTCAGTGGGCACATAGCCTGAGGTGAGGCTATGATAGAACATGGTACTTAGGTGGGGTGCTAGTTCATTCTGTCGTTCATGTAGAACAGAACCTGGGATGTTGTCAGATCCCATAGATGCTGTGTTCTTGGCTTTGAATAGTGTGTTTTTTTACCTGTGCAGCCATGATTACAGGAACTTTGTATTCTTCTGATATAGAGATGGGCCCTTTAGGGGATGACAGGAGGGTAAAGTTAGCACTGATCCTATCTGCCAGGATGTTGGCAATATCAGTTGGTTCTGTATATTTAGTGCCATTGTGCTGTAACTCAGAGCAGATCTGAGTGTTGCCATTGAGATTCTTGACATAGCTATAGAATGCTCTGTGGTTGTCTTTAGAGTCAGTAGTGATTTTGTTTTCTTAACTAGCTTTGGAGGATTTTATGAGGGATCTCAGCTGCTTACTGAGGCTGACCAGGTAGTTTCTCCAATCATGGGATTTTACTCTTTTTTGCAACAGTTTCTTTCTTCTGTTGTAGAGTTTGTTTATGACAGGGGACCACCAGATTGGCTTCCTTTTTTTTTTGGAGGTTAGCATCTTGGTTCTGTTAGGGATTGCATGATCCATGCACTTGTGTAAGTGCTTATAAAGTGCCTTTGTGTAGGATTCAGCAGTCATACCTCTATTGTCCGTCAGCATGAGTGTCGTGAAGTTTGCCACTTCTGTCTTAAGAAGCGTGAAGATGGCTTTGGAGAAATTTTTTACTGTGGTTTCCCTAATGGGGTTGGGGGAGGGATGTGGATGTCTAGGGTGATTAGCTTGTGATCAGATCTGACCAACGAGGACTTGACCTCTGTTGCAGAGCACCGGTTACCCATGTTGGTAATAACCAGGTCTAGGATATTGCTGCCCCTGGTGGGGGTGTGGATAAGTTGATCCAAGGCATTGGAATTTATGAATTCCAGAAAACCTTGAGCACAAGAGTGGGTAAATGAGTAGTTTTCCCAGTTAATGGTAGGGTAGTTGAAATCTCCCATTATTAGGGTGTTAGGTTGTACCCTAATATTTTCCAGTGTATCAAGAAATGAGGAGTGGGAATCCTGGGGCATGGTAGGGGATCTGTAGCAAGCTACAATTTGGATTGCGGTCTTGTCCAGAGTTAGTTGCTCTTGGATAATCTCAGATGCATTATGCTGAGCAACTAGTCTGGAGGTGTGGATATATTTAATAAATAAGGACACGCCTCTGCCTTTAGTGTTTCGGTCCAGGTTAGGTGGCCGTAAGGTGTGGTATGAATTATAGCCTGGTAATGCAGGGGTACTCTCTGGAGCCTTGAACCAGGTCTCTGTCACTGCATAGATGTTCTCCATTTTAAGAAGTGCCTCGAATGAGTGCATTTTGAGGTTTAGACTTCTAGCATTGAGTAGCAATACCCTCAGATTCTTCTTGCTTGTACCTGTTACAGTGGGAATTTGTCATTTGAACCTTGCCTAAAAAAGTCAATATAGGGGTGGCTAGAGCCTTAGCCAGTATCCGGAATCCCAGGGACGACAGGTGTATGCCATCTCTGGCAAAGCATCGTGGTTTGTCGATCATGTCATCCCAGACAGACAGATACTGGATCCCCTTAGAATGACACCAGAAGTTTAGCCAATTGTTGAAGTCAATCATTTTGCGCTTGTACTGTGGTATCATTTTGGGTGATGGCAGGATGCTACTCAGGGCTAGGGTCATACCTGCCTGAGCTACAAGATTGGACAGCTCCTCCATGTCCGTTTTCATGTAGTCCAGGGAGGTACATCTCAGGTCATTCACACCAACATGGAGAATGACAGAGTCATATTTGTACTTATTGTAGAGTGACCTGAGTGCATGCATTATGTGCAGATCCTGGCACCCGACAAGCAGCTGACAGTAACTTTCTCCTTATTTAGCCTGGTGAGTGAAACATCATTGTGCCTGATTATAAAGTCACCTATGACTAGAGTGTTGGGTACGTTGTTATGCCTTATGGGCTGTGGTTGAGTGGCACACTGAGTTTGTGGGCTGTGTGTCATTTGAGTTGTGTTGGGGGGGTGGAGGTTGCTTGTGTTTCTGCTTTGGAGATCCCTGTTGCTTGGTCAGGTTTTTACTGAGACCCTCCACGAATGTAGGTGTGTGTTTTGTGTTTCTATGTGTGTGTTTTGGTGGTGTAGGTTTTGAGGGACTATGTGCTTAGTGTGGTGTGGTGCAAGTGTTTACATTCTCCTCTTGACTGTCTAGTCCAGTCTTAGGTGAAGAGAGCTTTGCTTCCAGTTTGTCTATATAAGTACATCTCTCACAGGTTGTAGTGTTGAGTGGTAGAAGGAGAGGGTTGTCTGTGTACATGAGGTAATTGCTGCATTGCCCCAAGATGCCTAGACTCATCAGGTAGACAGGAGAAAACACTGGGAGCTGACCCTTAGACATGCTTAGCTAGGTGCTTATTTGTTAAGTACCAGAAACTGTTTTCCTCTAGACAGTGAGGAAAGTTGAGTGCTGCAGTAATTTGTAGTTTATTTAGTGCTTACAATAAATTCTGAACAAGTGCTGAGCTCAAAGAAACAAACTTGAGCGCTGAAACAAAAAAACTGGCTAGTTCTAAGAAACAAAATTAAGCTAGAAGCCTTCCCTCCAACAGAGAAAGGCTTGGGGGCTTAGAAGCCCACAAATAGTCCTAGACACAGCAAATCTGTATCCAGACTAGACTACCCACAGGAAAGGCAGAAAACAAGCTTAGACTTTTTTTTTTTTAAGTGGAACGAGAAAAAGGAGCAGAAACTAAGCTGATTGGCCTAATGAAAGAAGTTTAAGTGGTAAACTCTTCAGCACAAACTATTTTTTTTATAAAGGTAGTAGTCTTTAGGTTCTAGGTCTTAAACTGGATTTTATACATCACAATAAACACAGTAGCTATTACGTCTGTAATATTTTTTAAACAACTTACATTATCTCAGCAACCACTCAAATTACACAGATACTGTAAGCAGCATTTTATTCATCTAGCTGAGAGCTTTCATATGAGGCTAAGGAGTTCTGTCTGTTTTAATTGGTTGTTGAGATATTAAGAAAAATGTGAAAATTATATCTATATCAATTAATATCATAAAAAAACAATAGTTAATATCTATTTACCTCCTCTAGACAGAGGTCAAATATTAATGCAGTTGAGTTTGCCATTGTGTAAGCTTTAAGATGAAGTCTTTTAAAACCTCATACATAGCATGGTTTTGGAATTATTGATGCAAATATGAACAAGCAATATTTGATGCCTAGAGACATCAGTAGGAGTTAACTGCAGATGCACCTGGATGCGTCACTCAGATGTATTTTGTCTGTGACTTAAACAGAACATGGAGAGACAAAAATGTCTCATACAGACTACACCCCCTATGAAGAGACTTAAAATCCATGTGAAACTGATTTTGTGTACTACACAATTTAAGCACAACCTACACCAATGTACAAGGATTTGTAAATGTAGACCAGGACTATCACTCATGTCCATTATGGACAGAGATATTTTATAACTGCCTGCCCCTCAATATCCTGTTTGTATACAGGATGTCACTATTCTTTCATGAAAACTTGGCTAGGCTTAAAAAGGCCATCCGGGTCATTAGTGTAGTAAACATTTATGAATGCAGAAATCTATAAATTGTACTGTCTGCATGTAATGATTTATATGAACATTCACCAAGTGTCATTATTAAAATGAGGAGAAAGTGAGATGGCAATATTGTGGAAACCAGTCAAGCCATATGACAATCATCTGAGTCAGGCAGCATGATAATTGGATGAACTCACATCAATATAATAAATACAACAGTAACAAATATTTTATCTGTTCAGTCACCACAGCCTGTGACATATGAGAATGTGATATATGTTGTACTAAGAGTATTCTGTGTATACACATGTATGCATTACCTACCTACCTACAATTAGTACCAATCAGTTACTTGCAAAATGCAAACATCCTCATGATGCTTGCTCATTATGAAATGTTACAAAGAAATGTCTAGCTGCGGAAGTATCAGCAAACCTAGGATACAAGTGGGATTGTCACAAAAACACCCAAGGTGCTGTTGGCAGATGCAATAACAATGTTGAATTGAAGGGGATAAAGAGGTTCTCCTGTTCGATTCATGGCTGGAGTGCCTTCTGTGTGGAGTCTGCATGTCTTCCTTGTGGTCGAGTGGCCTCCGAAAGACATGCTTAAATGGGTGTGCCTTCGCTGAAGGTCGGGTGTCGGGCTGGCAGCTCGGCACCAAAAAAAAAAACTACTGCCAATCATTAGCAGACTGGAGTTCTGCTGTGGTGACCCCTAACCGGGAAAAGCCAAAAAAACAAACAAACCAACCAGAGACACCCATTTAATCTGTGAACAGACAGGCTATGCACTACAAATCATATAAGCAGCAATCAAAGCACTAAAACTTCCATACCAAACATCCATACTACCATATGTGTGACAGATACAATAACCTGACTGCTATTTAGGTTTTGGAGTACATTTGAAAAAATGTGGGCTGAAAAATGACTTAAACTTAAATGGTATTTCCACATTTTTGATTTAAATAACAGTTTTGAGCACAGCTGTATTGTGATTATTTCACTTACCTTACTGACACATGATGAGTATTCATGCATTCTGAGAAATATATATGGTAATATGAAAAATACAGGCCTGTAACAAGTATCAGATGCATTTCATTTAATAAAACAAAAAAAGTAATCAATATAACTCTCTCTCTCTCTCTCCAACTCCACTGGTCCTCAAGCCTGTGCATCCACTCAATGCACAGAGAATGATTTCTGGTCCTGTCTTCATTGCCTGAAAAAAGAAAAGAACAACTATGAATGATTTATTCTTCAAATAACAGTGCTATACATTTCTCAGATCCTAGGTTCATAGGTGATTACTAGGCTAATAGCTCAGTTTCTAGAAAATTTACTTCTGAATAACATTAGATAATTAATATACACGTTTTCAAGTTTATTTACATCTTTGACCATAGCTGAGCCCAGACTGGAGAACATGAGATTCTACCCTGTAACTGTAATGTATATCCAAACTGTTATATTGACACCTACCTGCTTAGCTAATCCATCCTGACTGAGAGGGTGTTATGAATGCAGTGAAAAAACTTTGTGTTATGACATTGCCTGGATGGGAATGGTCTACTAATATGGATTTTGTCTTAGAATTTCAAAAAGTGAATATGTGCTGGGCATGTAGGTAAATAGCTGGCAAAAATGAATTAATGTCAGTACTGTGGTCAAAAACATTAACAGTAATGGAAAACATACATTCCTCAGACAGTGGGACAGTGTCATGTAACATGGAGCTTCTGTTAACAGAACCATAAGTTGCTGTACATGATGGACACAGTAAGGCATATGGGAGGACTAAGATATTTCTTGGCAAAATTGCACATCACAAAGCAAATACATACTTCTTCCCTGTTCTGCAGTTCAGCTGTAAGTCTGCCCATCTCACTCCCTCAGGAGATAAGGATGATGTGGTTCATGAAGTGAATGCAATAATGATAAAAAAGAACTTGACAGCACTTTTAAAAATAATACCATATGGCAAAAAAATACCTTTGTCAGACATATAACTGTCTGCAGCAAGCTTTACTAACCTTTCAGTTAAAGAGCTGCTGTTAACAAAGCATTACAGAGTATAGGCACATTCAAAGCAAGTTAATGAAAAACTGGGTTATTCATTTCCATGAAAACTGAGTTATTCATTACCATGTATAAAATAAAGGTTAATATCAATAAGTCCAATATTCTTATTCTTCTCTACACAACTGCTATGGGTGAAATAAATCAATACAGCAATTTATTGATATGTTTCCCCTGTGCAAATTGGAACCCACAGCATGCCAGACTGTAGGTAGGCTAGCTAGTTTCCTTACAAGCCAAGCCAATAGAGAACAAGTGTCAGCTTAATAAACAGGTACTGCTTGTGTTTATTTGAATTTCTGTGGATAATGGATGAATATGGTAACTTCCAACACTTACTAGCAATTATACTCTTAAGAAATAACAGCTATCAACACACAACTGAAAAAGTAAGCAGTCACACAGGCATTCCTTTTGGCTTAAAAATGGCACTACAGTAAGAACATTCACTTTATTAGGAGGACTGAATTAAAGAAGTTATCTATAAGTTATTATTCAGAAATATACTGCTACAGTAGGTGATACTGTCATAATATACTGGATAACTGCCAAATGAGTAGTCATCAGCAGCCTAGGAGCTATAGGCATCAGTGATGCACAAGGACAGTGGATATGTGAAATGATGTTATATGTTGGAAAACAAGTATACATCTACACTGTTAATAATTATGTATATTATAAACATTGTTAAATAAATGTACAGCATAGGAATTTAACCCATACCTATATAGAGAGCAGTTACCACATCTGCTTAATTACCATGACGAGCTAATTGCTACAACAGCTAATTAATGGTTATAGAAAAACATCACTCGGATATATATATATATATATATATATATATATATATATATATATATATGTATAGGAATGCTCAGGTATTCATAGTCTAGTCACATTTACTGTAGGGATCCATGGGCTGTCTCCACAGCTCAGCTACTTTCTGACAAAGCTCCTCCATGTCACTCAAATGCAAGTCATCATGCAGCTGTGGTGAACCTGCACTCCAGACTGGTAGATCACCATATGTATTTGGCACTCCCTCACAATCCACTTCCAGATGCCAACCATTACAAAATTCCTTGGCCTGGCTCTCATCCTATGCTCTACACCAGTGAAAGCAGTCAACATCCGGGTGGTCTCCTCCTCTGTCCAGTTGGGTGCACAGACATGTCTCAGCCTCCTGGAAGTAGCCATCATGAAACTCCAATGGAAAATGTGTGATAAATGCAAAATCTGAAAAATGCTCACCAAGGTGCCACTCATTTCACAGGTGGAAATGGTCTGATCTGTAAATGTATCAACATCAATATATTAAAGTGGCACTTATGTCCTGTAATCTGATCATGAGAAGATAATGGGTATGTGCCACGCATGGTATCATTTATTTATACCTATTTGGTACTTAAACAGTATACCTAGGTGTTAAGCTGCATGTAGCCAGTTTACACGGACATGCACAAATGGGATTCCAAAACTCAAAATTTTAATGAACCTCATTAATTATGAATGGTGCAAATGATACTTAAAGATGGGTGCACATTAGGTGCTCTTACTTCCAATGACTCCGAGTCAGAGGTGAACTGGCACCTGTTAGCATTTCTGTTTTGAGGAATATTACATCTGTTAAAGTTACTCATTTTCAAAGGTACCTGTTCAGATTTACTTTCTGTGAAAATGTGTGCTTTAATGGAATTGTTGTAAGTTACTGGAGTGATGTTTGATTTACCTTTATGGATATTGATTTGCCACTTTCATTAGCTGATTTCATTCACAAATGCAATTGTATAGACAGATTTACCTTGCAAATGTGAACAGTACATAAAGACAGTGTTACAGATAGTACATATTTTGGGTCTATATTAGAAAACCGAACATTCAAAATGTCGAGTGTTCTAATATCGACCTGTTTTCAGCGAATGCTGAAAATATCAAAGAAACAGAAAACTGAATTTTTTCCTAGGGAAAGAATTTGGTTGTCCGTTTCTGTTGCTTCGGTATTTTCAGTGCTCTGGTGGAAAGTTATGGGTTGGGTTCAGGTAAGTGTGCGATTGTGTGGACGTGAGGGTTAGGGCGGGTTAGGTGGGTTAGGGCACAGGTCAGGTAAGTGTGCGATTGTGTGAACGTGAGGGTTAGGGTGGGGTAGGTGAGTTAGGTTTGGGGCACGGGTGAGGTGACTGCATGATAGTGACGGACCTTAGGGTTAGGGTTTGGGTTAAGGTAAGTGGATAGTTAGTGGTGTATGTATAGTTTAGTGTAGGGTTAGGTGTAAGAGTTTAGGTGTATGTGTGTGGATTGCTGTTTGTTTGGTGTGCTTGTGTTTTGTGTATGTGTTTTGGAGCAGCTATTTTTTTCCCTAGAAAAAAAAATTCGCTGTTCCGAATGTTCGATGTTTTGAATTTTTGATTGATAGGGTTTGATATTAGAACACTCAACATTTTGAATGTTCAGTGTTCTAATACAGACCCCATATTTCCTACTGGTAATTCCTAACACTCTGTGGCATAAGTACGGAAATCCATGGATTCCAGCACTATGGAAATGTACGATGTAGTTTTGCTGTTATGGATATTTCTTCATTGATGTTTTTTAATGAAAGGTTTAATACTATGTTCTTTTGCTGTTACAGATATTTCTTCATTGATGATTCTTAACAAAGTTTTTTTAAATACTGCCTCAATTTACAAAGGATCCATACTGAATGTGGCCTTGCTAGTGATCCTGATGTTTTCCAGTGCTTTCTGCAAGTTTTCAATTGTTAGTTTGTGCAGTATTTTAATTGGAAATGCATCCAAACTTGTGGTATGATGCTGCTGTCTTTGGGCCCCCATTCAACAGCTAGGTAGTGTAAGGGGTCCTAAACACACACACAGCCTTTAAAGAAGCTATGTTGATTTCCAATTGCTGTTACTTTTTATATGTCACATTAGTATTTGTCAAAGACAGTATTTTTTAGACTTTTGCATTGCACAGGAATGCATACTGTTTATGGTGACACACGCGGTCCACATAATCATCTGCATAACTGAGCTCCCACAGGAATATGATCAAGTGCATATCATTGTTTTTCAGATGGCCAACCATCCTAGGGGTAACAATTTCCCCCCACAGGAAAATAATATCATATTAGATGTTCTCTGACAACATGGACGGACACTCCTTGGTCATGCAGGGAATACAGTTTGGAGAAATGAAGTGTGGACCAATCTTGACAGATGTTTAATGTGGTTGGAGGTCACAACAGGTCCTGTGAGGGTTGTCGATGATGATGCTCAGATGTGATCCTCTGTGCAGCCAACACATAAAAATAATATAAGAGATTGCAGGATGTTACCAGTGGTGAACTACCACTGACCTTCCCTGATAACATCACAATATTTCTGGCCTCACTGCATACAGTGAGAGAGGATCGATGCATACCTGGGTGTGGGAAAGAAGCCAGAGTTCCAGGCAGAGCATGTATGTTTTTCTTTCTATGAAATGGCTGAGTATAGAGAAAATCACTGCATATTGCTGTTGCATGCACATTCATGTATTGTCATTTTTGATTTATAGTAGTGGATTTGAGCCGTGCATACAGATCCACACATGGTGATAATGATGAACAGAAGTTTAATGACTTGTACTCATACAACTGCAGTACAGACAAAAACAGGGCAACCAAAATGTGTAATGCTGTCTGCATTAATATTCACAGATCCATCTATTTCTAGACAACACCATGGAATGGCATGTGAGTGTCTCCATACTATATTACTGGCGTTTATATCACGTTATCGAAAGAAAAATAGTGAACGCTATTTCATCTAACCTAAAATATCTAAACCACATAATATCAAACATTTAGAACAGCAAATTATTTCCTTGGGGGAAAAATTTGCTATTCCAAAACACATACACACAACACAAGCACACCTAAAAAACATGAATACACACACATACACTTATAATCCTACAACTAACCCTACACTAAACTATACATACACTACTATCTATCCAATTACCTTAACCCAAACCCTAACCCTAAGGTCCGTCACTATCGCACACTCACCAACCCACGCCCTAACCCTAACTCACTTAACCCGCCCCTAAACCTAATGCACCTAACCCACGCCCTAACCCTAACTCACCTAACCCGTGCCCTAATCCTAACAGCCACACAATTGCACACTTACCTGAACCTGACCCGTAAATCTCCACCACAGTGCTAAAAATAGCAGAAATTCGGTGTTCTGCAGCTTTGCTATTTTTAGCATTCGATTAAAATGGGTTAATATTAGAACATTCAAAGTTTTCAAACTTTGATGTTCTGATATAGACCCTATTACTGTAACCACTACCTGTTATTGTCTCAGTCTCGTGTCATGGCACTGCTGTTTATTGTCATATTGATATTTCCCTAACATTGTATACAACAGGTACATCCAGGTGGGGTCAAAGCCATGCAGGTGCAAGTACAGATAGAGCAGGTATGTTACTGCAACAGGTTCATAGTTTGCAGTAATGTGTAGCACTCATTTGATACATGACATTAATGTCACTGTTTTTCAATACAGGGACATCTGGCCAACAGGAGCAATGCTTGGCACGTGAGTATCTGCAGCCCCTGTTACTGTGTTGCATATCTCATGCTGTCAGTACTGTTTTAGCAAAATACACAAGTGTGTTGTCTTTCTCTTTACTTTCCCAGTGCAGGATCTGCAGTACAACACACAAACTCCCAACAGCAGGAGTCTGTCCGTTGTATACTAGCTATCTTTCATGCATGTCATTGCTGTTACTCCTGTTGCTGTTCTGCATTAATACCATGTCCTTAATCCCATTCATAGAAAAGATTGCATCAGCTTCACAAACAAGTGGTATGTCTACGTAAAACCTTCTGCATCTTTTTAACTGTGTTCATATGGTTAATGTTGGCAATGATGTTGTTAATGGTTCTGATTTTTTTTCTCTACAATAGTTGAAGTTCATCCCTCATCAACAGCACCATATTCCTAGGAAGAGTTGTCTGGTGTGTGTTATGTTTGTATTCATCACATATGTATGTTGGCTGTGTAACCTAATTGTATACTCCCTATTTTGCAGATTACATAACCCGTACATAGAAAAGACCTCATGTAAAGCCATTATTATCTGAAACATTGCAGTAAGATACATGTGTCATATGTTTTTATTGATGTCAGCATGTCATCCTGATCTGTGCCATCTGTCTCTTCTTTTAGCATATCAACTACCTGCATCCTCCATTAGCCCACCCAGTGATCATGACTTGGGATCTGATGTGTTTCAGTATGGCAGCATGGCCACTGGCACACAGGACATTGATGTGGTATTACAGTCTAGCCAAGATGTTGACTATGACGTTGATGCAGCTGTAGCCTCAGATGTGCAAGGAAACTTGTCTGGCCATTCTGAGAATGAGTGTACATCAGATGGTGAACATAATGAGGCTGGTGAAAAACAGATCCAAGCTGAAACTGCTGCTGATTTTGGCAGTTGCATACAGCACAGTGATACTGGCTGTTGCAGTAGATGTAGAGATTAAGATGGTGTACAAGGTCAGGTGTCAGATGGTGTCCACCTAGTTTTACTGGCAAATGAGCAGATCAGACGTCCATGCACTTGCCTGTGCCATAGATCATGTTTGTGTAGTATTTTAATGAGAAATGCATGCATGAAGAACAGGAGTGCAGACACAGTGAGGTATTGGCATCATTGGCTGCTCAGAATGAAAGTATGCAATCTGTGGCATGGTCAGTACAATCCCTGGCCTCTACAGTACTATGTCAGTGCTGTAGTACAAGCAGGGTTCTGTGTGCCCTGACTGTGCTTAGCTAATTTCAGCAGCAGAGAGACAGGCCTCCTCTCAGCAGAACCACCTTTGGGCATCAAGCATCAATGTCTGAGGTCCAATATCCACACACTTCCACTGCTGGTCCATCTGCTATGGTCTCACCAGTCACAACCAGACAGCAAAGTCACAGTCGTGCTTCTTCACCTCAACATGGTGTTGTCACCCCCTCAGTCTCCTCTTTGGAGCAACCTGGGCCTAGTGTTTCTGAACATGGTAGGGGCAGAGTAGACCACAGTCTGTGAGATGTGGTCACCCTAGACTGCATTAGAGTCTGTCCAACAGTTTAATAAACATAGCTGACTCCAGGCTTTACATTACTTTAGTCATAGTTTACTGTGATATATTTGGCTTGTGATATTAAAACATCTGCATTATGTCAAATGTTTTTCTTTTTTCATTTTATTATTGTTAGAGATAGGAATGTGTCGCACTGATGTGTGTCTCTTGCTGTTTGCTATACACTGATACGACAGTCTGAGTCTGTATGCATACCTATGTCAGCTGCCCCTGAGTTGATGATCCCTGCTGTGACCAATTTGTATATGTTCATACGGTTATATAATATGATTATGTTGTTATGTCTGATGCTCAGTGTGTACATCTACTGGGTACTTGCCATTATGGTGGGGCAACACCTGAATATCAATGTTCAATCTGTGCACTCATATAAGTGTGACTAGTCATGATTGAGAGATTTAGGTTAGACACTGCCGTGTTGCCTAGGGCTGCACTTGTGGTCACACCCTGCCTTGCCAATGCCTGTGTCTTCTGCAACCTATATTTTTCTGCTCCTCCTCTGATACCTGTGGTATGTCAGCTTTAAACATCTGGTGTTCCTGGGGTAGTTCACCCACACCTGTAGCTGGAAGACTGCCATGTGCTCTAGTTAGCATGTTGTTCAGCATGGAACACTACTGTTATCAACTTTGCTGCCTTTTCAGGTGTGTATTGCAGTGCATCACTGGATTTGTCCAGACATCTGAACCTAACTTTCAGTACACATAACGCACTCTATATGGTGTTTCTGGTTGTTGCACGTGCTCTGTTGTAGGCTTCCTGTACAGGATTGGATGGTTCACAGTACAATGTCATCATCCATGAATCAAGTGGATAACTATAATCGCCTGATGTGGAGATTTCTATCCTGAGGGCTTGATTATTTAGAGTGTTAGATTCCAGCACTCTAAATAATCAAGCCCTCAGGATAGAAATCCAGCTAGCATCAAAAAACAAGAGAAGACAAAATATTTAAAAGCTAAAGAGGTTTATATTCATAGTTCGCAGTCCATAGTCACAAGGAGTGACAATCAAATAAAAAGAACAGACCGGTTTTGTCCCCTAGCATCATCAGTGTAATAAGACAACAAACACGTTTTCTCTTTAAATACATTTGAATTAAAGCTGCATAGCTCAATTTCAATATATATACATATATATATATATATATATATATATATATATATATATATATACAGTATATACACAGTATATAGGGTAAAATAATGAACATGGTTGTTAGAATAAGTTTGAAACTGAGCAAATTACAGTCAGAAGTATTAGAGAAAGCTATCGTTTTTAATAAATTATAGTAAATCCTGTAAAAAGCAAACCATGACAGGAGTAGATTGTAAAAATGAACACTACGGTAGCTCTTTTTCTTTGCATTATAAAGATGCAAGCATTTTAGTCATGTTCGTCCTAATGAAAAAATGACTAACACGCAATTTACAACCAGATAAGCAATTTTTTAGACTTTTATTCCACTACTGACACTGCACTGCAACATAGAGGGGGAAGGGGGCAGTCCCTATCCT
The DNA here is from genome assembly GCF_019279795.1 of Protopterus annectens. NCBI lineage: Eukaryota > Metazoa > Chordata > Ceratodontiformes > Protopteridae > Protopterus > Protopterus annectens. Next base: position 733,845,413 of record NC_056729.1, on the reverse strand, counting down.
TCACAAGAGATCTTAAACTGTGATCCCAATCAACCCATCTGCCCAAAGTGGGGTTGCGTAGGTGGAGGTAAAAGATCACAGATGTTCAAAAAAAAAAAGAATATTGGAGCTTCTACACTATTTGGGTCAAATTTCTCCTGTTCGCATAAATGCCTTTAGGGTCCTTCCTGAAAATAGGCACATGTCTTGTGGGATCCACAACAATTATTGTTGCTGTATAACTTTAGCTGTATTATTTACTATTTCCAGTCTCAAACCAGAGGCCTGAATTATCTGTTATGCAGGCATTTTATCCATCTTCATCCTATTTTACCTCCTATTCACGTGTGTATCTGCATGCTCTTTATGCCAGAAAGGTATACCACAGGCATTACAGCTACTACTATAGGAGAGTGAAGATTTCAGAATTATATCTCACTGAAGAATCTTTATTGTCACAGTAGCTCCATCACTCTGTGGTTCTGTTCTGATGCAACCAACAGAATGAGGTTTTGTATGTACACTTGTATTGATGATTAGTGCATCTTGGTTTATAGGCCCCTGATTCAAAAACTTTTATACAAGAGAGTTATAATGATCATTTCCTGAATCTTTACCAACTGTTTGCATATATCTGGGTGAACATTTTCTTGTGAAAGATTTATAATTTGCTGTTTGTCTACTGTATATTAGTGAAATATTTGCTATAGTTTTTCTATTATTATTATTATTGTGTTAAAGGCTTTGCTATCAGCTGTTCATATTATCTTCTCTGTCTGCATTAGCTAATATCTGAGTAAATGCCTCAGCTCTGTGTATACCTGTAGCTACTAAAAGTGCCCGATTGCCTCTGGTTCGCTGTAGAAGGGTGTAAACTCCAACCTATCCATATCCATGTTTATGGCATCACTTCTTTGCTACACTACAGTGATGTTAGGCATCATGAGATCATTTTTACTTGATAACTATCAACACAAACAGTAAATTAGATATTACTCATCTATCCTTCTTCTGAATTGCTTGTCTTGATGAGGGTTGTCATGGTAGCAAGATGACTCAGTTAGACCAGACTTCTGTATGTTTATCAAAAGTCTACTGGTATTCCTAAGATCCCCAAATTCTTCCAGCATGTCTTGGGTCCACCTCAATGTCTGCTCCTAGCAAGCTGTGCCTGGTATATCTCCTTTGGAAGGTGACAGAAGACATCCTCATGATTCCTTCAAATCATGTCAACCAGTTTTTCGATCCAGAGGAGCAGTGGCTGTACTCTTGGCTTTGAACACTTTTAATTCTGTCACAGAAAACTGACTTGCTTCTTTGTGTATCTGACTCATTTCTATCACTTGTATCTGCAATCTCACCTGTTTAATCACTACCAAATCTCAAAAGCATTGTTGAGAACAAGAATGTGACAATCAATAAATTGAGAGCTTCGCTCTGTGACTCAGATCATGGCCCTGTACAATGCCTGCAGTACTGCTGCCACTGCAACTGTGTATCAGCCACTTATATCCTCTTCTGTGAAGAAGACTCCAAAATACATTAACCTTGTCATTGGTGAAGGTGTCCTTGACCAACTAATCTGCCTAAGACTCCATTTGGTCATGATCCAGCTCTGCACAAGAACACTGTCTGGTTAACTACATTGCTCAGTCACACAGTTTACTAGTAGAAATTGAAGGAATCAAACCCAGAACTACAGAATGATGGTAATTAGGAGTTCATGACAGTTTTTACAAAGCTACTAGACAGAACAGAATTAGAGTAGCAACTTCACAAAAATTTATTTTTCAAACGTTATAAAAGAATAAACTTCACATATATGGAGTTCATATAAAATGTGCTGTTACAACTGAAAAAAGAACTATACAGAAGTTCAATATGAATACTGGGAAAGAAAATGTATGAACATATCAGAAATGCTAATGAATTACAACATATTTATAGCATTTTCATGGATAAAGAGTGAGATTCAGAAAACATGAGTGACTAAGTGTAAGGCCACTGCACCTAGTATGTAATCAAATGACATGAAGTCAGAAAATATGGTAAATGGCAAATGTCAGGATTCTTTCAATCTAGCAATAGCTTTTTCCTCAACTGCCAGTAAATTTAAGAAATTGTACCAAATCATCTGGCAACAGTGGAGTTTTCCATTTTCTCCACTGTTATGTGACCTCGGAGTAGGTATATATAAGTTTGGGTTTGTGGAAGGCTTAACCATCTTACAAGGGAGGGTACAGGCAGGCTTAACCCTTGCAAAAATGCCACTTTTAGAGGATTGCTGAAAGGTGTTTTCATAAAGTTTCTTTGATGCATAAGCAATTGAAGAAATGGCTGCTGATCTATGAACATGAATCAGAAATGTTTCTGAAAAAGATGAGAGTTCCATCAACTAAAATTCAAATGATAAATATTTCAGCATGTCAGAAGTCAGACATGATGTCACATCTTAGAGCTACACTATAGGACTAGAAAACCAGAAAATCCTGAGTAGCTGTAGTTTGCAAAATATGGCCACTTACAAGACCATACTGCTATAACGGAGGGACCATCCTATTTGAGATAAGGGTATATTTATCCTTGTGTATCTAGGCTGCATGAGTTTTCCAAAGGCTCTCTGGCTATTGTAGAAATATCGCAGACGTCAGCTTTCAAGATATTTAGCACCTTCTTGGAAGTAATGGTGGCTTATGCTGATGAGTATATTACCCTCCATGAAATACATAAGGCATGATTCTCTATCATGCAGGCATTTCACAGAAAGAATCACTGCTATAATTATACTGTTTGGATCAATAGATTGCATACATGCTGGCCATGGTAACTAATAGCCCTGCTAGAACTTAATGCATTAGCTGCAAGAGTACTGCAGCATCAACTACCGGTCTGTGGTCAGTGTCTCACGTGTGTTTGCAGACAACATTGTCCACCATTGTGGTGGTAGAAATAATGCCCACTTTAAACAGGCTTGTGACCTTTGCTGCACATTCACTAATGGACAAGTGCTGAGCAGAGACTTGGTAAGTATGTATCATAATGTTCACATACAAATACTGAAACCAGAAACCTCAGGGTACACATACAAAACAGATCAACAAATTATATGACTGTATGCTTATATTACACAGGAGAATAAGGTTACCATTTGAAGTCATGGCTAAAGACACCTGCAAGTTTTTCTTCAAATAAAATATGCAGAATTATTTAATCTTGTCCATACCCATATATGGAACATTGAAGAGTTTCTATTAGAAACCCAGCAAGTGTTTCTGGTATCTAAAAACCTCTGATGAAACATTGCAATACACTTCTGGTAAGTTACCCACATTGCCTTGATGTGTAACACACTGCACAATGTGCTGCTTAATGTGTGACACCAGCAAAGATTGTGTTTTTTTTTTCTTATAAATGTTGATATTCTATTGAATCCACGTACATTTATTAGCTAGTCTTATTTTTCACTGTGGATAAAAACTTTCAATTTTCACTGGCAGAAAGTCCTGTCTAATTTTCCTTTACCTTATAATGAAACTAGTTTTTGTTTCTAATTCCATTTTGTGTTCTCATATTTATATGAAATACATTTCTGGTTTCTGTAGATTTTAATCACAAGGCTCCTGTCACTCTCCTAAATACTTATCTAATTTCTACTGATTTACCAATCAAAATGCCAGTGCTACAACCTTAATGAAGCATAATGGAAATTTCTGAGAAGAACCCTATATTCAAAAACTTGAGTTGTGTCTCCCTGACAGTTCTGCTACCAAAACCTGAGAAACGTCAGTGTGCAACATTCATTCAGATTGCCGATATAGAAGCAATGTATTTAATATTTTTGAAGACAGTGAGAAGAGCGAGGCATATCTCCTCTTTCAATGATAAGCCTAGTACTTATTATACAGCAGGAACTTCTCACTGTAACATTTGTTAATGTCTGTTATGTACTTCACAGATAAAGATTCTAGTTGTCTACTGATGTACTATGTTCTTCATCTGTAAATATGTTGTAAGTAATTGCTATGTTAAATTGTTAATCGCTATGTAATCCAATGTAATTACTGTCTGTTTATTTTACTGTGGAGCTTTTCTCCCCAGGCCTCCGCTGAAAATGGACCTATGTCCAGTCGGACACTCCCTGTCAACAAATTTAAATAAATAAATAAATAAATAAATAAAATAAATAATAAGTTTCAGTCTTATTATGAGGCAAAGGAGAATCTAATATATATATTTTCTCTAGAGTCAGTAGATACTTATGTGACTAATTTGAAATGCCAAGTGGCATGCTGTAAGTTTGCTAACAGGCATAATTCATTAATAAGACATAGAACATGTTTGTAAAATTAGAATTCAGCCAGTGAAGAAGTTAGTTTGACACTTTATAAAGTGCTGGATATATATATATATATATATATATATATATATATATATATATATATATATATATATATATATCTAGAGCAAATGACGTTTAGCACATACAGTTTAGATTTACTAAATATATACTTCATCTAAAATATACCTTGTGCTATTATCTAGGAATTATTGGCTTCATTTTTGTTTATTGTCTTTGGTCTGGCTCATAGCTGAAAAGGCCTTTGTGACAAGTCCACCTTCCTGATTAATTACTGAAAATTAATTAAAATTATGAGTGAGGAATTAAAAGTCTGCATATTAAAGGCTAATAGTACAAACAGGAGCAAAACAATGACCAAAAATGTTAAAAAAATGAAAGATAAAAATGAAACTGTAAACTAAACCATTGTATGTGAGATGTAGCCTAGTGATAAACAGATAAAATCCATATGCACTTTAAGGGTCTTCCTATATGTTGTTTTGCATATGAAGGTTTCTGTAGTCATGTGTTTTATGTGTATTCATAGTACTTAAATGTCATTCTGATATGACATACAAATGCCTTAAATGAAAAATAACATGGAATAGTAGCAACCTTGCTATATTTAGTATACAAAATAATAGGCTCTATCTAACAGTATATTTATAACAGCCTAAAACACTAATCATCACATCACTATTCCAATAAAATATCTTTACATCTTTCATACTTCTAATATAGGCATTTTTAATGTGCATTATAAATGTGATAGCTGCACAGTGCAATTGTAACATCAGGCTGCAGTGGCTAAATGGATAAGGCAGTAGCCTCCTAAACCAGGTATTCTATGCTCTTGCCCCTATGAGCCTATGTTGAATGTATGCCATGTTTACAATGATATATCTATCTATCAATCTATGTATATATATATGGTTTACCATCATAATGTTGGCAGGCACATCACCGAACATGCACAGAACCATTTCCGCGAATTCCATTACCACCGACACATCAGAAAGTGAAACAAAACAGCAAATGTCGACATTTCTGACTGCTCCATTCCTGAAACAAGTGCTACCATGTGTCACAAAGGGGATGAGATTTTGTGATTGGGAATATCGGTGTTCGCAGTTTTAAGGAGTCACAGTTCAGAGTTTGCAGAAGTTTTTTCAACAATGTGCCTGCCAACATTATGATGATAAACCTATATATATATATATATATATATATATATATATATATATATATATATATATATATCTATATATATAGGTTCCCTACATTAGAAAGAAAGCTCAGAAGATCGACACTGACATCACCGACGCCAGAAGACTGACAGTGCAGTTAACAGACAACTCGGAATCCCGACAGCGAAAACACTGACATGGGAAATGTGTGAGCATGACTAGGTAAGTGTGCGATAGTGAAGGATTTAGGGTTAGGGTGCGTGTAAGGTGTGTGTGCAATAGTGAGGGATTTAGGGTTAGGGTGTGTGTAAGGTAAGTGTGCGATAGTGAGGGACTTAGGGTTAGGGTGCAGGTAAGGTATGTGTGCGATAGTGAGGGACTTGAGGGTTAGGGGCGGATTAAGTGAGTTAGGGTTAGGGTGCGGGTAAGGTAAGTGTGCGATAGTGAGGGACTTGAGGGTTAGGGGCGGGTTAAGTGAGTTAGGATTAGGGTGCGGGTAAGGTAAGTGTGTGATAGTGACGGACCATAGGGTTAGGGTTTGGGTTAAGGTTAGTGCATAGATAGTTGTGTGTAAGGTGTAGTGTAGGATTTTAGGTTGTTGGTGTGCTTGTGTTGTGTGTGTGTGTTGTGTGGGACAACGAACGTTTTGTTTTGTTAACTGTCGGTATTGTGGTTTGTCGGGCATGTGAACTTTCGTGTTTTTGCGGTTTCGTTCTTGTGGTGTCGGTGTTGTGGGTGTCGGTCTAACGTAGTAGACCCATAGATATATATATATATATATATATAATATATATACACACACCTAAACTGAATCTACATAGTGAAAAGTGATATTACAAGAACACTTTTATTGACAAAGATTCATAGGTATTATGTAAAATAGTGGTGGCAACATCTCTAAGCAGTGTACCAGTACAAAAATTATTTTGATCTTAAAGTCTCACTGTTAGAGGATACATCATCTATACAATTTCCTAATTTTTGATCATATCAACAAGTCTTACTATAGTATTCTTTGCCATAAACCAAATCACATCATCCAGCTCCGTTAGAGAAGAATAGCTGTTGTACATACTTTTAGAAATCATGCACTAATATACCTCCAACAGCAAAGCCACAAATGCATTAGTATAACATGATGCTTTTATACCCATTAGAATATATCAGACCCAGAACACATTGCTTAAGCAACACATACTTGCGAATAAACAATAATACAGCACATTAACACCAAAGAAAAAGATTAAAACACATTGTTTTTCATACATATACTATACACTATGCGTATGGTTGCTAAACGTTTTGTGTAACCATAATTCATGTTGTATATATTTCATTTTACCTATATATGCTACTGCTGGGGCTGTATCAAGTATCACCTTTCCTCTAACTAATCATATAACTGTTAGTGTGCAACAAGTTCTCAAGTGGGATTGGGTAATATGTTATTCATAAGTGTTCAGTTTCTTACATTGATCAACATGACAGAGCATTATAGTATGAGATACTGGTTAATACAGCTACTAGAACTGCTTAGGAGTGATATGTTACCATATTTTTACAGTTAACTTGTGTGCATGGTAATTGCATTACTAATACATGGGAACCAATATCATCTCTATGTTGCACACTGCATTGCACTGTTCAGTATTATACACACATATAGTAATACTCCTCAGATTACCACATATTAGCATATACAAGATGTATGTATATCAAGGTATGACCACACTATACTGTACTTCATCTGCAACATTCAAGATGTAATTGTAAAGCCCAGATATTTCTGTAACTCTGTTGATCTCTCACAGAGCTAATATGTCCTGAATCATTCAAATACTTATCTGCAGGAATTATTTTTTCTGAATCTGTGCTGGTTTTATTGAATGCAATGAATTCTGAGGAAGGGTGGTTCTCATGAAGCTTCATCTTCACAGTACAATAGTTATACAGCATCACAAAAGTGTTTAACCCACCCAAGCCAGGTGGCAACATGTAGGAATAGAGTGAGACTGGGAGCCATCATTACTGCTCAAAGAAGACATGACACAGTACTGGGAGGCAAGATCCTCTCTATCTTGGCATCATTCAGAAAAGCATTGTGAATTGTTAGGCAAGAGCATCTCTTTAGGTGAGAAAACACACCTCCTAAATGTGTAGCTGCACATGTACATACTATGGTCTTGACTTTGATCTTCACTGAGGCTTCGGGAATGGCCTGCCTCCCACCAGCATGCCATACACATGCCTCCTATGATGAGGTTTGAGCAGGCTTTAACTTATCATTCATTGTTTCCTCCACCAGCTTGTACAGGTACTTGGGACACTAATTGAACCTGAATTGCTTGGGTCATAGTAAAGACATTGGGCAGGATTCACGAAGGCTTGCACGGAGTGTAAAAGACATGCAACACTCCATGCAAGCCTCGCGATCCAGGAACAGCCCTAATCTCCGTGTAAGAGACCAGCTAAAACATCTCTTACACGGACTGGGCGTGGACATGCTAAATACCTCACTTGCATCTGAAAGGTATGCAAATGAGGTATATTAGCGATCCACGAAGCAGAAACCAGTCTGTGTAGGAGACGTTTTAGCTGCAGAAATGTACTCAGCTGACAACTGAGTACATTTCTGCAAATTCCACAATGGAGCGATGTCAGCTTCAAAAAAAGGTTGCATATGATTCAGGCAGCATGCCAATGGCCAAATATGTGGCCATTGGCAAGATAACCCGATGCAAAAATATTAAAAATATAATTTTTTTTCCGGCGATCGCCGATGTTTAAACCAAGCGCAGCCCAGCAAACGGGCTGCGCTGTATAAAACCATTAAAAAGAAGGTTATAAACCCACAAATGTGGGTTTCATGCAATACATGGAATGACAATGCAGGGACCAGCAGACCAAAACCAACATGGCCACCGTGTAGTGGTTGCTAAGGGGGGAAGCTAAGTCTAAGACATGTAACTAAGCATTAGTAGGCAATCTCATGTAAATGAGGGTTTGGATACTGAATCTCACAGTCACATACCAAATGAGCACAGTCTGAGTAGTGTAAGAGATACAAAAGGGGAGGAATAGAGTAGGAGATAGGTGACATCACAGGGGGGAATGGTAGAAAGAAATGCAGTTCATTGGAGGCCAGTGTAACATGACAGATGACAGGCACAGATCATGGAAAGAGGTGTGCCACTAGATAAGTCATGGAAAGTCAAGAAATGGAAGGTGTACACTGTTACCTACACCAAAGTTTCTTGCTGGCCGTGCATCTTGCGATGCGCACCATGAAGTGCGAGTAGGACAGTGTGTACGCGTGTAAGGCAGTGTGAGCATGTGGGAGCGTGTTGGGAGATGTTTAACACTGTTTGCGCGGGTGTACGCGCGTGTAGGGCAGGCTGAGTATGTTGGAGGCTGTTGGCAGACGTGTAACAGTGTTTGCGCGGGTGTACGCATGTTTAAACCCGAATAAGTAGATTCTGAACCGTGTAAGCACGTGTGCACGCGTGTAAGCCACTGTGAGCGTGTTTCAGATAGTATGCACGTTGCTCCCCCCTGAGGAAACAGAGAGGAAAAAGGAAGCAACAGAATTAATAGGAAGCTAGCAGGGATAACTGCTGAAGCTAGCAGGTGAAAATAATTAGAAGCAGGCAATTACACAGGCAGAATAGTAGCCCAGCCCAGCACTTAAAACTCTGCAAACAGTAGTGCAGGATGTTTCCATTAAGAGACACTGCAAGACAGGAGTAAGCTAATAGAAGTGAAAACTGAAAAAGCTTCACTCAGAGCAGAAATGTTAGGGGCTGCCATAGCTGTCATAATGAGACATAGGCAACTTGCTGAGGGTGGTGACAATGCCGATGGTGCCAGACAACCCACAGTGAGGAGACGGAGAAGAGTGTACAGGCCCAGGGTCACCTACCACGGGTTACATGAGCTGGAGATAGTAGAGTGCTATAGAGTGGACAGAGAGCTCCTGCAGCAAATTGTTGAGCTGTGCAGGCCACGCCTCACACACAGAACCAACAGAGGGGAACCCATCCTAGTGGAAACCAAGGTATGTGTTGGCCTAAGAATACTAGCAACAGGTACCTTCCAGAGACCAACTGGTGATATGATGGGGATATCACAGGCATCAGCCTCCAGGGTACTACACCAGTTCCTGCATGCCATGTCAGCACATGTCGGTGATCATGTATATTTCCCCAATGCCCGTGAGGTATTGGCCAGCAATATGCATCTCTTCCAGCAAATAGCGGAATACCCTGAGGTACTGGGTGCAATAGACTGCACGCACATACGTATCAAAGCACCAGCCGGTGAGCGGGGTAGGGCCTACATTAACCGCAAGGCCTTCCCCTCCATCAACTGCCAGGTCGTGTGTGATGCCCAGGGCATAATAATGAATGTGTGTGCTGGCTGCCCCGGGAGTTATCATGATTCCCACATCTGGCATTTGACGCAGCTGTACCAGACATTTGCCAATGGAGACATCCCACACGGACACCTAGTGGGGGATGCAGGTTATGCACTGGAGCCGTGGCTGATGACACCCATCAGAAACGCACACACACCTGAACAGGAACGCCATAATGAGGCACACGCACAAACACGTAATGTAATAGAGCGTGTGTTTGGGCTGCTCAAGTCACGGTTCCGGTGTCTGGACACATCTGGTGGAGCCTTGCAGTACACACCAACTACATGTACCCAAATTGTCATGGTATGTGCTATGCTACATAATATGATCTTGCGAAAACAGCTGCAGCAGGACCAGCATAGGGCCGGGCCAAACAGCCCCCCACCATTGCCAAGGCCATCACAGGCAGAGCGTGACTTGTAGGAGGAACAACCTGAGCCTGCCCCAGTAGGCAGAAGGAGGCGTGCCCAGTATGCCCTGGCCTTGGCAAAGAGGCAATGCATAGCAGATACACTGGCTCAGTAGGAACCCTGGGAATGATACCCCTCTCTGACTCACTCATATAGTAACAGGGATGCCTAACATGACACAACCTGCTCTCAAACATGTACAGGGAGTGTAGTATGTGCATCCGACAGAGGCAGCCCTGCAGCACCACCTGAGGCATGATTGCCATGTGTTAAGCAATGTAACACCATCTAGTATATGCAAACATGAAGACCCTGCCTAACATCTCACCCTCACCAAGCATGATGCTACACTATGAAGACAAGAAGATCAAGTACAATAATTGGCTGAAGTAATGCAGTCAGTCAAAGGGGAGCCAATGTGTTACAGGCTGGGAAGATATGCGGAGATTGACATGATGCATCACCTGCTAGGGGTGGTGTGCACCTATCATGCCATGCCCCATGGATACTGGCAATGGCTGTCAGTACCCACAGCATGCCCTGAATAGGTAAGTCTCAAAACACAAACCCAACCTCATAGGTTCTACAAGGGATAGGAACCTAGATGTAATACTACCCCATGACAGATGTATAAACAGCAAGATGTGTGCAGTGTAAACGCACACAGTAAGGAGAATGTAGATACCAGTCCTGTAATAGAGAACTGGGCAAGGCTCACATCAGCACCCTAACACTACCAGGTCACACCTCATACTGTGCTGTACAGCCGCAAAACATGGAACAAGCTACAAAAGGAGGGTGACTAGCAAGAAATGGCAAGGATAACCACACCCCATGTTGGTACCACAACAAGAAGCAGCATGGAATATCCATGGTCAAATACCAATGGCTAAAACCGCCTCGCAGTATATAGCCTGCTGCAGACCACTGTCCTAATACCAGGAACAGCACCTGGCCTATGTCGGAATACATGAATATATCAAGCCCCCCAAACCACATTATATTGCTCGACTGAAAATACCCAGACATACACCGGTAGCATTGTACTAGCACCAACACAGTAGGAGAAAATTACCCAGATTCCATAAACCAAAATGCCCAGGAACAATGTACTACTCCCACAAGAGGGGTAAGCATACTGGATGTGATAATCAGCAACATGTGTACTGGATGGCAAGATGAGAAGTGTACCCCTCACTGGTAAGACCAGACCATAGAGTAATCACACTGGATATACACACCCTGACCCCAGTCCCTGGCCAGAATACCACAGTGAAAAACATGTGTAAAGTATAGGTTGCAGCCCTCAAAACCGATGTTGAATCCACAAAAGGCCCTGTGCAAGTGCAGAATATGGGATACACCACAGAACATGTTATACAGGCATTCCATGAACACAGCCAGGAATGCTTGGAGTATGCAATCACAAATAACAACAACACACAATGCCATACACGCAGGCATCTGGCATGCTGGCCTCCAGCCATTACCAAACCATGCAAGAGAATGAGGAAGTTACCACATGATAGAGCAAACATAAAAATGGAAGTAATCACTGACCAGTAGTATGGCAACAACATATGTCCACACATACAATCCACTAAGTCCAGCCACAACAAGTATAATCTATGAATCCAGAGGCAATGTGACACCAGTACCAAGTACACAGACAACCACAACACCCCCCAATAAATACAAACATATGTGATAGATGCATCCATGTATCCAAACCAGAGGTTGAGCTCCAACAACTCAGTACTGTCAACACTAGTCAGGAGGAGAAGGTAACCACATACACCACAAACCCAGTCCCACATAGACCTACCACAACAGTAAACCAAACACATAAACACAGACAAATATTCCTGGAGGCCTTAATTACAAACACACCACACCAACAGAAGCCTCCAAAGTAGATCACAAGCAACCACAACCTTCAAACATAGCACATGCAAAAAATAGTACGCAAAGCTGGTGTGCCAAACAGTCACAGGCCCGAAGGAGAAACAACATGCCTGATACAGTCGTAATAGGTGTCTGTATAGGCAGACACACAGCTGTCCCACTCACCAGATTGAACAAGGGAAAGGGTAGAGTAAGCTGCTTGTAGGTTGCCACAAAATGCCACTTAACACAAGTACGCAGGTCACCCCAAAGCAAGCAGAAATATGATGCACTCAATGTCCATGCTGGTGTGAATTACCTGAGATGTACCTCCCTGGTCAACATCAAATGAGACATGGATGGTCCCTCCGAGTATGTACCCCAGGGCGGGATGACACTAGCTCTGTGCAGCATCCAACCATCACCAAGAATGATGCCACAGTACAAACACAGAATGCTCATGTTTAACAGCTGGCACAGTTACAGCTGTCAGTCCAAGAGGGTGTAATGTGTGTCTGCTTGAGATGTCAAGCATGACAAGCCATGCTGCTGTTACAGGGATGGCTGTCAGCTGTTACCCGTGTGTGTCTGGATACTGGATAAGGCCTTTGCCGCCTCCATAGAGCCGTACGTAGGCAAGGCCAAAAAGACTACCCACCACCCTAGAAAACATAAGTGGTAGGAAACATAAGGGTAATGCTGACCAATGCCAGATGTGTAAACTGCAATATGCATGCCCTGAGGCACTTCCCATTATGGAGAACATTGATGCCTGTCCAGTGACAGAAGCCTGCTGCAGGCCTAGTGATAGCACACCAGCACTACTAGGTTATACCACATACCATGTGTTATGGCCCCAACACCTGCACCAAGACATCAAAGGAGGGGAGTATCCATATGCAGCACAGACACCCATATAGCCAGGTAACTGACAATGCACAAAGCAGCGGACACCACCCATGTGCACATAACTGTAGTCAAAACTGCTGTACAGTCTGTAGCATGCGACAGACCACACTCTCACACACAAGAACCCCACCCAGACATCCGAAGACACTGAACAGTATGAATGTCCCACCAAATACCAGACAAGGTACACAAAGTACCACATAGGTGTCAAACCATTATGTATGCAAGGAGTCATCAGGGACCTAGGGACACAGGTCGACATTAATCTGTCATGTGACAGCCACAATGCCAATGAGGCTATGAAGACTGTTGATACTGGACACCGTATCATGAAAGGATTCACATCAACATCAACAGAGGTCACTGTGCTGCTGTACTGTTCCCTTATCAGACCCATAATCTAGTACAATGACTCATATGGGATGTACCGTACGTGACACCTGCAGCGGTTCAGTAGACCTCATAGTTACCCCACCAACAGGATAAAGGATGTGAAATATATGTCATATGCTGCCTGGCTGTAGACACCCCAGCTGACTGCAGTCACACACTGCCTACACAGAGGCATTGTATGTCTGTTGTACCAGGCCATGTCCAACACAGGAGTAATGGACATGCTACACCACAGGAAATCAAAGCCATTGGAGCTGTGAGAGTCACAGATGTCAACCTCAACACATAATGAAATAAGATGTGCTGGAGGGACAGATACATAACCCATAGGCTCCCCACACCCAGAAACAGGATCCCAATCCATGGTAGGCAGAGCCCCTCACTGACACCCCTCAACAGGAATATTGCCAAGTGGATGGATGACCGTACATGTATACTGGGGTCCCCACTGTGTCACGACCAGACAGAGGCACAGTGAAGAACCTCATAAATGGCCATAATTGAACATAGCAAGGGGTGGCGAAAGACACGCACACTCTAGCTAGGCTTACTAATGGCCTAGGGTGTCTAGCCTACTATGAACCCATGAACCTATGAAGATACAAAACGTACAGGACACTAAGGATAATCACAAGGCTTACCCAACTGATGGTAGGAACCATGTTGGGCATCCACAGATATGCTCCGAATCACACAGATATTACAAACAACATACCAAACACACACACATATTGCTAACATACAACCTGTCAGGTGCAGTGCAAACACCCCCCCCCCCGAGTGTAAAATACCTATCCCAGCAGATGGTCCCCTGACATTGCAGATGCTGAAGTAACAGCCATCATCTGCAAAGCAGAACACACAGCAGCAAAGGTATGTGATGGTGTCCTGTGCTGAGGCCAACATGGACCTCAAGAGTAATGGAATGCAAAATCACACTACTGGCCAATGTCAGCCTTACCACAGGATATGTACCCAAAGAGCAGTGTACAACAACAGTGGTCCATCACAAAAAAGGTGTTGCCTGAATGGATACTCCAAACTACCACCCCATGATCCTGCAAGCTTGTTCTGCACAGCTATGGAAAGGATCAGTATGTACCACAGACAGAAGGCTAATGTGGACCTACTGATACTGGACTCTACACACTGTGGCTGTTGTAACTGCAGAACCGGCCCCTAAACATGTCCGACCCATTTGAAGCAGTCATTAAGGTCATTGATGAGGGCTATGTGGTCCACACAGTGTAGCTGGACCGTGCACATGCTTCTAGACAATACCGTACGTGTTCAGTATGGATATGTTCACCAGCTTAAATATACACCCCTATGTCAGTAGAGGGGTTGCAAAGCAGACCAAGGACAGAACTGACATGGTCAGACATGCCGCATCCATGTCAGACTACAAAGCGGATATGAGTGGCATCCCACAAGGCCTGGTCTTGGCCCCACCCCCACCCACGTTCTGTATACATGTCCCATAGGTATAGGCCAACATGGAAGGACTGTGACTGAGCGTGTATGCAGAGGAGTACAAACAGCCCACCATATCCGACCCCCAGCTGACACAAGCAACCCACAAAAGGGCCACCTACAAACAGACAACTGTAGCCATAGCCATGTCAGCAAGCTAATCGCAGAACTGTGTATAGACAACCACCGTGGATATACAGTAAGTGCCCACAAATTACCACACAGGTGTTAACCCATGAGGTACCTAACATGTAATGTGAGACCTGGGTACAAAAGGTGATAAATATCCTGCACTGGACAACACGTGTCTGTAGTGTTCACAGAAACATGTACCATATACCCACCCAAACATGAAGGCTGGCAGATGTAGATAAGGGGAACTCACTCTGGCTCTGCAGCCATCCTCCATCAGCATCACAACTGACTACAATAGCCCCTGTGGGATATACCGCAGCAGACACCTCCATCAACTGTAAATTCCACAACAGTACCCCACCAGGGGTAGCAAAGAGCATGAACAGATGCCATGTGTTGCCTGAGTAAACAAACTGCAGCCCCACACACCACCATCCTTCCCAGCTACAAGAAAGCTGTGCCTGATGTATGAAGCCATGTCCAACCTGGAATGAATGAACATGTTGCACCTTGTACAATCTGAATGGCAGTGAGCTATGCACATGAGAGACCTGAACCCCAGCACTGACATACATAGGACAAGCTGTACAGAATGATCCATAACACAGAAGGCACCCGCACACTTCAGTAAACTCCTGGTACAGGTCAGCCAGAGTGCCACATATCGACACCCCTCAAGAGGCATCCTGATGAGTGTATGGGAGATGGTAGGCTACCCTGGGTATCACTCTTATGTCAGAGGTAGACAGAGGCACAGTATACCAACCATGACATATGTAATGGCAAACTCCAGTTACAATGTGTGTCGAAGGACAAACACACCCTGTGACTACCATCAGAAATGGCCTACGGAACATCGCTAGTGTTTGCCAATGTCCACCCATGTTGTGGAATACACTAGCAATGTTGGGCGAGCCTGGTGTAGGTAGTCCATATCTGAAAATATTGCAACATGGTCATATGTGCACAACTGGCCCCTACACAGTCTGTTGTGCTCACTATGAAGATGTCAAGCAGTGATAGGACTAAAGCCCAGGATACTGTCCACCACAGTGAAAGTACCGAACCAGTACACTATACGGTACTACAGTGTTAGGTCATTATGAAAGTATGTTGAGAACTGTCTGCAAAGTATCCCATGCAATTCCTGCAGGCACAGTATAATCCCTGTTGTGGCAGACATGAAGCAGTTGGCTAGTTAGTACACAACATGACACCCAACACACAATCATAAACGTGTGATAATGTTGAAGGTCACACACACCCAAATATGTGGTGGACTTCAGAATGCAACATATGGAAAGCTCACACTGGGCATGCTCGCACACTTTGATAAATGAGGCATATGTCAGACAACATGCCATGGAAAGGCTGAACTGGGCATGCTCACACACTTAGGCCATATCTCCGTGTAGCAGTTGGCCACACATATCTGGTATTTGTAAGTGTCAGTCCAGGAACCAACCACAACACAGCAATCAGCCAAGTGCACACAGTAAATGACCACAGAGACATAAGTGATATAGTGGATCGCCGTCATATGCAAACATCTGCCACAGATACACAAGTTGGTCATAGGAACAGGGAATGCTATGGCAATAAAGACCTGCAAACAGTAGAACAGCACAACAAATATTGTGCATCCGACAATTGAACATATGGGTGTACAGGTCAATACTAGGCTTCTTGCCCCAGGGAATGACAGCTTAGCCAGAGTGTGCTTGGCATCTGCATCCCCAGGATAGTAGGCTACTGTGCCACTGTAAAGTAGGTCACAGAAGGCAACATGTGAGGCTAGTGAGCTGTGCCTCTGTCAAGCAGGGGCACCATGGAGGTCTCAGGGATTGAATGTGCTAAGCCACAGCCATGTTGTCGGTGTGTGCTGTGAGAGGGTTGCTGAGGATCTCTGACAGTAGGTGTCCATCAATAACAGACTGAGGGGAGCCCTGTCTGCATTCTCTGGATGATTCCACTGTCAACACTGTGTTGTAATGAGTATGTGTGAATGAAGTGCCGTGCTGGAACTGTCCACAGATGTCCTCCCTCTGTGGGCTACAGCTCTGCAATGTATTAGGTCACTCTGTCTGTTGAACGGCGCATATATGGCCGGTGTACAGCTGACAGGTGTCTTGTTGTGGAGCAATCATGTGTATATGTGGGATAGCATGACCAATGCAAACTGTACACATGCTCATAGGATGCAATTGTCAAGGATTATGCTGAGTGGCCAGTATAGTCCTCCAGCATGGGTCCTCTGAAGTCATCCACCCCAGTCTACACAAGTGTAGAGTCTGCTTGTGCTAAACACAGTTTGTGTGCAGTGACAACCTTGCCTGGGGGTGGAGATGAGATATGGATGTCCAGGGAAAGGTGGGTATGGTCAGATATCAACATTGGTGGTCTACCTCTGGTGTGGAACAGTAAGTACCCACATTGCAGATGGACAGGTGCAATATGTATTCACCCATGTGGCTGTGGTGTGTGGTTCTGCCATAGCACATGGACCCACAAATTGTAGTGGCTGTAGGGTAAAGTGGTAGAGGCCTGAGTAGCTCTCACACACAATATGCCTGTACCTGATGTTAACAACTGGAATGGTGTATGTGAATACCTGCATATCCTGGCACTGTTCCCAGGGAAGCTAAGTGTGTGTCCTGGATGTGGGTGTGGTGTTCTGGACTAGTTGTGTTGTGTGTTACAGGTCCTGTGGTCCCAAAGCATGGTATAGAACATAACCTGCCAGTGCGATGTGCATATCTGACCCTGACGTAGGTGGCTGCAAATGCATATATATGCTATCCCACACCTGACAGGTAGTACTACATCTACATACCGCTGTAGAAATAAAGATGTCAGCACCCTAGAAATACTACAGGTGCAGAACAGATGCTCAGTAATTCGGATAGTGCTCTCTGCTAATGCGTCTCCCGCAAGTGTCATAATATAGTTAGGTAGGGGTTCGAGTCCTGCAAATGCTCAGTGTGTGTGTGTGTGTGTGTGTGTGTGTGTGTGTGTGTGTGTGTGTGTGTGGGTGAGTGGGGTTTGTGTGTGTGAAAGGCTGTGAGAGGAAAATGTCCCTTTTGGCAACTGGGAAAACACACTACAGGATGCACACTCCCCTTTCTAAACACAGATGATGTCAGCACCCTGTAAGTACAGCAGGAGAAGGGAAGCCTCCCAGTAATGCGAATAGTGCATTCTGCTAATGCGTCCGTATTGAGTGTCATAACATAGTTAGGTAGTGGTTTGAATCCTGCAAGTGTGTGTTTGGATGAGGGGGGTTAGTGTGTGTGTGGGAAATGTCCCTTTTGGCAACTGGGAGAACACACCACAGGATGCACACTCCCCTTTCTAAACACAGATGATGTCAGCACTCTATAAGTACAGCAGGAGAAGGAACACCTCCCAGTAATGCGAATAGCGCACTCTGCTAATGCGTCCATCTCGAATATCATAACATAATTAGATAGTGGTTTGAATCCTGCAAATGGCAAGTGTGTGTTTTTGGATGAGGGGGGTTAGTGTGTGTGTGCAAATATGTGTGTGGGAAATGTCTCTTTTGGCAACTGGGAGAACACACTACAGGATGCACACTCCCCTTTCTAAACACAGATGATGTCAGCACCCTATAAGTACAGCAGGAGAAGAGAAGCTTCCCAGTAATGCGAATAGCGCACTCTGCTAATGCGTCCGTCTCGAGTGTCATAACATAATTAAGTAGTGGTTTGAATCCTGCAAATGGCAAGTGTGTGTGTTTGGATGAGGGGGGTTAGTGTGTGTGTGCAAATATGTGTGAGAAAAATCCCCCTTTTGCCAACTGGGAGAACACACTACAGGATGCACACTCCCCTTTATAAACACAGATGATGTCAGCACCCTATAAGTACAGCAGGAGAAGGAAAGCCTCCCAGTAATGCGAATAGCGTGCTCTGCTAATGTGTCCCTTTCTAGTGTCATAACTTAGTTAAGTAGTGGTTTGAATCCTGCAAATGGCAAGTGTGTGTGTTTGGATGAGGGCGGTTAGTGTGTGTGTGTGTGCAAATATGTGTGAGGAAAATGTCCCTTTTGGCAACTGGGAGAACACACTACAGGATGCACATGCCCCTTTCTAAACACAGATGATGTCAGCACCCTATAAGTACAGCAGGAGAAGGGAAGCCTCCCAGTAATGTGAATAACGCACTCTGCTAATGCGTTTTTCCCGAGTATCGTAATGTAGTTAAGTAGGTGTTTGAAACCTGTAAATGGCATGTGTGTGTGTTCGGATGTGAGGAGTTTGTGTGTGTGCATTTCCGTATGAAAAGCATGTTAGTTTTGGCAATCAGGAGATCACACTACCTGATGCACATTACCCTTTCAAAATACTGATGTTGTCACCACCCTATAAGTGTAGCCAGAGAAGAAGAACTATCTAGTAAACCGGATAGTGTGCTTTGCTAATGCATCCCTCTCACGTGTCATGACTTAGTTAGGTAGGGGAATGAATCCTGCAAGTGTGCATGTGTATGGAGGTAGTAGGGTGTGTGTAAATGCAAGTGTGAGCGAACAGATCCTTTTGGCAAATACTACAATACACCATATGCTGCATACTCCCCCAGTAAACACAGGGGATGTCACCACACTATCAGCACAGCCAAAGAGGGCTAGTTGGCTAGTAATGCCAATAGTGTGCTCTGCATTACCATTGTCAGAGTACAGATAGGTATGTTTTGGTAACCCATAACTGTCACATGTGGTTGTGTCACACAGTATGACCTTGTGTGGGTGTTTGTACATAACAATGCATGCCATTGCCTAAACCAGCAGTGGCATTGCACACATGATGTATGTGTGTGACACATACACATAAATACCTGTGACCTGCAGTAGTTACCATGTCTGACACATGCTTTGAGTGGATAAATGGTATTTGCAATGTATATCAATATGACTGTGTCTTACTGTGCAGGGTCCGCACGTGGTATGTCTGTATACAGTGTGGGTGTCTATGGTGAAAGACCTACAGCAGGGGATACACATCTGGTCTGGGCCATATAGTGTACATATAGTCGATGTACAAGTGCTGCATGTTCCCACCTGTTGCGGTAGTGGTAACATGTCATTCCACTGCAATTCGGTGACCACTTGCTGTGAACCCTTCAACTAGTGTGTTGTAGCTACAGTAATGCTCACTCACAATGTTTGGCTGGATGCAGTCCGGCCATATAAACACAGTTCTTGAGACTGTCATATTGCCAGTGTTGTTATGGAGGATAGGTGGTCTTCCTGTGTATGGGAGGGTTGTGTGTGCCAGGCTATGAACCAGATGGCAGTCCGACACACTGTTAGCTGCACATGAGTAGGCCCTGATGGTTTGTGCTGTGCCAACAACCTGGAGGTGTGTGTATCTGTGTTACCTTGGGATACCACCCCCTATCCATGTGTGTTACATGTGTAGGGGATGACAGGCATGGTATGGGGCATAACCTGTCAGTGATGGGTAACATCTGTGAGCCATGAATCATGAATCTGGTACTGCACAGACATTGCAGTTCACCATGCTGAGGGCAGTGTCTGGTGCATGCATCTTCCGGTGTACACTGCTGTTGTTGTGTAGCAGCACTGTTAGTGTCCTAACCTGTGTGATACCCATGGAGGTCGCTATGTAAACCATGTCCTGCAGCATAAGGCAGTATGTGTGTACCAAGGAGCTTTGCCATTATACATCGGGCCATGGGTGTCACGTGCAAGATGACCCTTGCACATCATTGTGGCTTCCCTAGCATGTAAGCACACATTGACAGCCAGTGGATACCCTATGAATGACAGTGGAGACTGAGCATAATGTAGACATACAACACCCTTCCCACATATAGTGGTAGAATACCTGGTGAGGGTATGTTGGCAACCAACATCAGGCTCATACTGGCCTGTGCCACATGCTGAGAGATCCATTCTATGCTCCCTATCATGTAGTCCAGGGAGGTATGTCTCAGGCAGCCATACTGGCATGGTCAATGAGTGAGTCATATCTGTCCATGCCTCTGACTGACCTGTATGCATGTGTGCTGTGGTGGACCATAGTGCCCCTGAGGCATATCACTGTGAACTTCACCAGATACAGCCTGTTGAGCGGGACCCGAGTGCAGCACACAAGACAGGTACCTGACACGTCTGTAGCAGGTGTGTTGTGTAGCCCTACAGGCTGTGAGTGTGTGGCACAGGGGATGTGCGTGCCATGTGTGGCATGTGCTCTGTTCCGACGGAACATATGCCTGTGTGCCAGCTGCGGAGGTGTGTGATGCCCAGGCAGGCTGCTATTCTGAGTCCCCATGTATGCCCCAGTGTGTTCAGCATACTGTCAGTGCGTGTCAATGTCTGACTTGTATTGTAGTCACTGTAATATATTTTATTGATTTATTTATTTATCCTACATTTGTTGACTGGGATAGTCTGACTGGATGCATGTCCATTTCCAGGGGAGGCCCGTGGAGACAAGCTACGAGGGTAGCTGATACAGCATTACATAATACTAGCATTACATATTACAAACAGATTATTTACAGAGATTACATATGTAAGCAAGTCAAACATGTTCCACAGGTTAATGTTAGTCCTGAGCACAAGTCAGGATCAAATTAAAATTACACAGTAAAGTGGTTCACAGATTTTACACATTCGAGTTAGCCAGGCTTGATACATTGACATAGCCAGTTAAGTGACAAATGTTGTTTGAGTCTACTGTTAAATTGACCTAAGGTGGACAGTAGGTTAATATCAGCTGGAAGTGAGTTCCAGGATCTACTTACAGGGTTTGCAAAGAGAGAATTACCGGCTGTGTTATTAAACCTGCTAGTCTGAAGTAGTAATTTGTTAGAGGAACGAAGTGGTCTAGGATTGTTATAGGGGGTGATAATATTTAAAGTGCAGGAGTATTGTCTGGATTATAGAGGATTTTATAGGCCATAATCAGTTGGTTATACTGTATTAGGCTGGGTATTGCAAGCCAACCAAGCTAATTTAGATTGATGCAATGATGTGTCCTAAAAGGCAGCCCAGTGGCAAACCTGGCAATGTGGTTGTAGCAAATTGAGTGTTTGTTAAGGACAGTCTTGTTCATATTCGAGAGTAGAGGGGATGCATACAGAAGGGTTGAAACAAGGTGTGAGCAAGCTATGGCACCTTTAGCTGGAGGGGCTAGGAAGGCTTTAATTCTGTAAAGTGACCCTAGTTTTCTATTGATGGCTTTGATAATCTGGTTAACATGTAGGTCACATTTGAGATTATTGTCTATGATGACACCTAATAGTTTCGGAGATGGGCCAGGGAGATTATTGTGCCATCAGTTGATGTTATGGTAACGGTGAAAGTGGTAGACCTACGTGTTGGTGAAATAACAGCAGTTTAGTTTATTTGGGATTTAGGATCAGACGATGTTCAGAAAGCCAGTTTTCTATTGTATTAAAGGTGGTCTGGGTAGCTGACCATAACTCTACTGGAGATGTGGCTGAGCAGATCAGAGTAGAGTCTTCAGCATATTGGATACAGCTGACTTTTGGGATGACAGTATAAAGGTCGTTAATGAAGATGGAGAACAGCAAGGACCCTAGTATAGAGCCTTGTGGTACTCTGAGGGTGTTAGGTAGAAGGTTAGAGAGTGTGTTCTGCCAGAGGCCAGCCTGCTGTCGACCATGCAGGTAGGATTGAAACCATTGGAAGGCTCCAGTATCTAGACAGTGTTTGCAGGGTGTGGAGTACAAGTTGGTGATCAACCATATCGTATGCCTTGGAAAGATCCAAAAAGAGGGCTGAGGATATATAATTAGTGTTGCAAGTATGGTTTATGGTGTTAGTAAAGGCTAGGAGGCCTGAAGTAGTGCTGTGATGAGGACGTAAGCCATGCTGAGTGTCTGCCATAATGCGATTTTGGATTAGGTGGTGCATGAATTGTCTATGACGAAAGTTTCCATAATCTTTGCAAGTGGAGAGAGTATAGCTATTGGCCTATAATTGGAGAATTCAGTAGAGCTGCCTCCTTTGTGAAGTGGGATTACATATGACATTTTCCAGATGGTGGGAAAGTTAGATTCTACCATGGTTCCTTTGATTACCTTTGAGACCTGGTAAGCAATAGCATCATCTGGTTTTGATAGGTACTCGGCAGGGAGTTGATTGGCAGAAAGTGTAGTGGGTTTCACTGTTTCAATCAAGGTACAGAGAAGTGAAGTGGCGACTGGTTGGCAGCTGAACGCAAGTAGTTTTCTAGGGGTGCTACTTTCAGGACCAGGGGAGCTAGGAGGTAGATGGCTAGCTAGGGCCTGAAATGTCTCAGTAAAGAACTGGTCAAAACTATCAGGAACATCTTCAGGGGTATTATCAATAGTAGCAGCAGGGATTGGGGTTGACGTTTGTCCAGGATGTAGTATATATGACATGCCACCTGACAGGGCATGGCATTACTGGGTTCAGAGAGACCAGTCCCCAGATTGGCTGTGTGGTGGCATCCCACACATGTGTTGTACGTTCCTGGCCAAGGGTGATGGCTGACTGCATACATGTGGCAGCTGTGACATTGACACATGACTCACATAAACCACAACTGGACCATAGAGGTGATTCACAGGTTACCTTTGCACATGCTACCCTAGTAGTGTGATTGCCATGGTGAGTACCAACACATAGGGCCAATGGGGAACAACATACTGAAGGGGTGTATGTGTGGGTGTACCGCTACTGTTTCATAGCACTGACATATATGACTGCACACATGGGTAAATGCCAGGTAAGACGTGTGCAATGTGTCACAGGCAACGTACATGCGCACAGGACAGACAGTGACGTTCTGTCATGTGTAAAGTTGACATACATATCGTACGCTATGCAGATGTCACTAGAAGTCTACAGAAGCACTGTAACTCTGCATTGCAGGTGTAAGCAGTGTTCTAGGGAACCCCAAGCGAACATGCATGCAAACAAAGCTACAGTTAACAGGGCTGGAAGTAGTGCATTATACAACAAAAAAGGGGTAACAATAACAGTAAGTAACAATGCAAATATGTAGGCACTATCAACATGTACCCAGAAATACGCAGCGCAGGTGCCCATGGTAGAACTGATATTATGTCATAGTTATTTGTGATTTGGATTACATTGGTACTGCACACATATCTACATGCGCCAACATCCACATGGCATAGTCGTTGTGGGCAACTTGACACCATTACTGTACATGTCCACCATTGCATATCACTACTTGCGTTAGCTTTCCCCCAGTGCTACCCATGTATGCGGCTATCTGTTGACAACCTTACCACCGGCATGCAATTATGTGCAGCTGTTATACTTTGGTATGTACTATGGGTGTAGATAACAATTCAGGACATTCATACAGTTACTGCAGCAGGCATGCTGGGATAAACACACAGTCATAGCAGCACACTGTACTGTTACCAACATGGTACTACTAATACACTTCTATGTAGTCAACCTGTGCATCAGCAATGTGTTTACCTGTTCCCGCAATGATGTTGGAGATTGCAGGAGGTGGCACAGTGTCATCATATGCACAGGGTGTGGATTAGGTATGCCTGAGTCAGCCACTGATACCACCAATTGACATGTGTGTGTATGTGTGTTGGTGAGGGGCAGCAGTACAGGGTGGGGCAGTGTTGGTGCAGTGTGTGCATGTATGTGGTTGCCCTAGGTGTTAACATTTCGCATGTGTGTATGCACGCACACAGTTCCACCTCATGGCTGCCATATACAGGGGTTTGTGGACAGCCACAGACTGCACCTGGCAGGCCATACAGATCAGTGCCTGTGTGCACGGACACGGTACCTGTGCCTGGCAGGGGTGCTATGGACCGTATCCAGTACAAAGCCAGACTGGGTACTGTCATCAGAAGCGGGAGTGTGTTGACTGGACACAAATCCCTGTTGGGACTGTCCAGAGCCACGTGCACGTGGTCTCCTGGGGCGTTCCAATGACAGCACAGACCCAGCATTGCTGGGGCTGCTGCTGGCACTATGGGGGTGTGCGCGAGCCTGTTGTCGTCCGCGCCGACTGCCAGCTGCTGCTGCTGCTGCCGGCATATGACCACGTCGACGCCGCAAACGCCCACCATTGCCCTGGCTCATGGACATCTGGTTGTGGAACTGCTGTAATATGTCCCCACAACGTCTGTCTGTGACATCGGTGAAGTTACGGATAGCATCCGCAATGTCACGCATACTGTCTGTCATGGCTGTACGACATGCTCTCAGCTCCCTCAGACCCTGTCTGGTGTACCTTTCCATACGTGACTGTGCCTGCATGACAGTCCGAAACATAGCTGAGGTTGACAGACCTCTTTGGGCATGGTTGGCCAGAGGCAGTACGCCCACGGATGCTCCCACGAGAACCCATGGGCAACTGTCTGTGTGGTACCATCGGAGGACCCTGCCCATGGCTGCTGTGTGGGGACGCATGTGCCACAGGTACCACATTACCCTGGTCTATGCCCGCTGTATCCTGTCCATCACCTAGGGACAATGGTGACAAAGGATGTACAGGCAGGATGACTGTGCGCAATGATGGGGTTGACAGCTGTGTACTGTCAATTGGCTGACCAATGGCAGACCCTGACACACCTTCCTGTACCACAAATATCATCATTACCAGTAGCCGTGGCACAGGATTCAGGTTCCCTGCTGCAGGTCACCAGAGCAGCCCCAGAACCTGTGGGAGGAAGACAGGAAACACAGTTTACAGTCTCCAGACATTGTTACCAGTGATGCACTTATACACACATGCACACATGCACACATGGACACATGCACACATGCACACATGGACACAGGCACACATGCACACATGGAAACAGGCACACATGCAGACATGCACACGTGGACAAATGCACACAGGCACACATGCACACATGCACACGTGCACACAGGCACGCATGCACACATGCACACATGCATACATGCAGACATGCACACGTGGACACATGCACACGTGGACACATGCACACATGCACACGTGGACACATGCACACATGGACACATGCACACATGCACACGTGGTCACATGCACACATGGGCACATGCACACATGCACACGTGGTCACGTGTACACATGCACACATGCACACATGCACGTGGACACAGGCACACATGCACACATGCACACGTGGACACAGGCACACATGCACAGATGCACACATGGACACAGGCACACCTGCACACATGCACACATGCACACCCCGCAGTATACACACAGAGCACTACTGAGTTACACTACTGTTACTAGCATTATCAGGACTATTATAGGTTATGTTAAACACACTCACCAGCATGGATGGCCTGCCTTGCTGTAACCCTGGAGGGACCTGCAGAAATTATGAGATTAATGTCAGTGGGCACAACTGTGCCATTGATATTGCATATGATACAGTGTACAGAACAGTCAAGTGTACATATGGCATATTACCTGCACCCTCCATGTCGTGCTGCTGTGTGGAACCAGCCTCCATCATAATGCAGGTGTACTGCTGTTGGTGTTCTGGGGCTGGAGCCACGACACTTAGGAGTAGCCCCTCCAGTCTGGTGAGGGGGGGATATGTGGCCACCCCACCTCCTGTGGTGACCTGTTGCCTGTGGATATCTGATGCACGCTGCCGGACACTTCGAATTAAATCACTGCAGTGATGTCGTACATGCTCATATGTCCTGTTATGTGTGCCAATATCATTTACCCTACGGACAAGGTCTTGCCACAGTGCGACCCTCTCCTGCTGATTCTGACTGGTGTGGGAAAACAGGATGTCATACTCCCGCACCAGGCTCTGGTGGATCTCCTCATCTTCTGCCACAGAGTAGGCGGGGTTACGCTGTCACGCCATCTCCCTGGAAGAGAACACAAACAGGATATCAGCAGACCATGTCAGCAATATATGGCACACATACTATACATGATACTCATGTGTAGTGATATACTACTACTCCCATATGTTGCATGTGTGTGTGTCGTGGTGGATACACAGGTACATGGCCAGATATCAGTGCTCAGCCAACACCTGTGCAACAATACCTGCCACATTCCACACAACATAGTAGCATGCCCCATCGGTCAGCACACACTGACAGGTGCAATGCACAACCTCACTCTGGGAGTTCATCCCAAGGTACTGTATGTGGGACACCATCCACTACTGTGATGTGGACAGAAGTTACTCAGCCTGGATATACATATCCCACCACCACCACCAGCACAGTAGACTACTTTGATATGTATGTGATTAGACAGTTATTCACTTGCTGGGACTGAGATGGTATCCATGCAGCACACTGGGCCAGTGGAAGCCACAAGCCACACTGCTGACCCCTTTGCAAATGCTTACCACGGACATGCCACAGATTGCATGGAACTTGCACACACATTTCTAACCCAGACCCTATGCACAAAGGTTAGGCATCCTGTCCAGTGGACCCCAGACAGAGGCAGATTGTATAACAATAGCAGGAGGCTACTGCAGGACAGAGCACATTCACATTAAGGGAAGGCATCTGTGGTCAGCACTGGTACTACGCTACGGTCCGTCATAACAACGGCCATGGCCTACTCTGGGAGGGAAATGGACACAAACACTATGGATGACCACAAGGCCTTCTTCAGTTATGTTACACATATGGACCACATGCCTCAGATATGCTCTGTGTTAATACACACCTACTTAACATTCACCAAACACATGGATATTGGCAACAGTCTTGCAGACATGTTCGGTGCACATATCCTCCCTTCTCCCCCACCAGTTGAAATATTTATCACAGCTGGATGTAACCTCCCTATCATCTCACATGTCCAGGTGAGGGCCGCCCTCAGCAGAGAAGAACACATAGCATACTGTGACCTCGTGGTATCCCTGGATGTGTGCTACCGGCACTCCGAGAGGACATACAACCGCATATAACACTGATAATTTATCTTGGCCGTACTACAGGATATGTACCTGGACAGTGGCATACAGCAACAGTGGTCCCACACCATTAAGGGGGCACCTTGACTGCCCTGGGAATTACCACATCATATGCATAACGGGCCTGGTCTGCTAAGCTATGGAATTATGCAGTATGGGATGCATATGCAGTGACATTGGGTACCTGCAGACACTTGTTCCCAGCCAGTGTGCCTTTGGGATGGGCTGATCCTGACTTTTGAAACTGGCTGACCTTTCAAAGCAGTCACTACAGCCATTGCTGGGCCAACGCACAGACAACTGGTGCCAGGATCATGGCCTAAGACTGATTGACATGTAATGTATGGTCATCCCCTTTTGGTGGAATCACATGGACATACCTATGGATACAGACCTATGACACATTTGGAGGGTTCACAGTATGCACACTATTAACCTGCTACTTTGCATTACCTGTGTTTGTCACAGCTGGTTGTGTTACCACAGCTTCTGCTTGCTGCTGCTACTGACAGTGCTGACAGCTTCGGGTGACAGAGTCACAGTGTCTAATCTTTTTTTTTTTTGCTCTCTCTCTCTCTCTCTCACTTCTTGCTCTCCCTCTGTCTGCTTACAGACAATGCAATGAATGTATTGCATGTGGGGAGTGTTAGCACTGGATGCTTTTGTAGGTATCTGCATAGGTCCATGTGATGGCCTCTGCACCAATTGTAAGCCAGCATTTGCTAATTGCATACAGCCAGTTGTGTACTGATTGCAGTTCTCACTGTGATTTCAGGTCTGTGCTATAAAAGGGTATGTGGGATAGGCGTTGCCCTTTCAGATTGTGAGGGCGGGGACCATGCTGGTATGCTGTGGACAGTGTTCTGTGAGTGTAAAGGTTAGTATCTCTCTCATGATTCAGGCTGTGTTGTATATTCACATTTCTCCATTCCTCTCTCATGTTCCCTGTAGCAAGTGTGTATGCACATTGACTCCTACAACTATATATAGATATATATTTATATATATATATATATATATATATATATATATATATATATGTACATATACATACATTTATAAATGTACTTTAACTGACCTTATTATCTACAAGCTGCCAACTAGCATGGCTGTTTCTGTTCACACACTACTATTATGGAAATCCAGTAGTTTTGACAGTAATTTTAAATGACATGCTTTGTGTACTACACATCCTATATTCCCTTTACATTCATCCCTACTATTACATGTTATATTTATTTTAGCACAATGTTTTTGTATAATAGTCATGGCTTAGTGGTAGGTCGTACAGACTTGTGTTTCCAAGGTCCTGGGTTCGGGACTGACAGTGGGATTTTATTTTGCTTTTGAACTGAGTACAGGACCTGTCAATCAAAGTGACTAAGGCACTTTTAAGCAGTTGTAACCGGGTTAACGCTGGTTTGCGTGGAGCTCACGCATGCGCACTGGCGGTTAGCTCCGCGCACACAAGCGCACACCTGCTTACAACCGCTTAACGGTGCTTACTCTGGCGCACACCCGCGCTATTTTCTTTGAAAGAAAAGAAAATGGGGAGACAGGAAAGTGGTGAAAAAGGGGTCACAAAGAGGGTAAGACAGTAGGGAAACAAGCTTGGGATGTGCAGGTGGGATGTAGTTAAGGCCCATAGCTGCCCATTTCTTCATCAGCAACAGCTGTGCATATGTATGTAATTTGGTGTGACATTTGAAACCTTCCACTCCTGAGAAAGGTGTCAGGACAACAATAATACTTGTTGTACAGCCAATTGTAATTGATAGGTTCCATTTCCAGCAAACATGTGTGCGGAATGGGCAGCTATGTATGGGGCGTAATTTTTTTGTGGGTACAGAGTGCCCTTTTTTACAGGTGAGAGTGGTATGTCAGGTGAAGGAAGTCGGTACAGCTGGGGAGGTAGGTTGGGTAGGTAAACAGACAAGACAAACAAGACGCATACAGGGGCGGTCTATGACACGTGTGGGGGGGTTACACAATTGACGGGGATGGAGGTTTGGATATCCAGAGCCCATGAGCCCACAGATGGCAACAGTGGAACTGATATCCCCACCCATAGGCAGTTGCCACTGTTCCTTCACTGCCCAGGATGGGGCTGTGCTGGGGGCTGTGTAGGCCGGGCAACAGGCATGCCCATTAGTTGCGCCACCCGTGCCTCGAGCTGGCATAGGGGCTCGAGAACAGAGTCCCGAATCTCCCTATGCACCACAGTCCGGATGCTACGGAGGGTGAGTGGTGGTTCTCCTCCGGCCACACTTGCAGAGGGGGGGCGAGCCCCATCCCCTGCAGCACTTCCACCCGCAGGTGGCACAGGGCCAGCGGAGGAGGGTCCGGACTCAGCACTAGTGCCAGGTGCACTCGCCAGCTGAGGTGGGAGAGGTGGGAGAGGTGGGTCCGCTGGAACCCGCCTTCCCTGTCGTCCTATGTTTTGCATTATGTCATGACAGTTTGGGTTAGTGACATATAATACCATTCACAATTAGTTGTAACAGCATGCATTAGTACTCCCATTATCCAAACACCCAGATATTCACACCATTGAACAGCATGCATAACACATGCATAATTTGAACAGAAATACACAGTCCAACAACATGCAGGGTTAATTGATGGCAACAGGCCATCAGGTGTGGATGTATGAACAGGGCAGATGCATCAACGGACATGCAAATATATATGACCCAACAGGACAAACGTCCAGGGGTGTTAATTATTATTGCACATACCATTTTCACGTGGAATGGGTTATATGTGGTTATAGGGTGGGGTAAAGAAAGTAATATTAACACCTTCGAATAACAATACATATGCTGTACATTTCTAATAGCTACAGTTATATACACACTACTGTTCTAACTACAGTTTCCTATATGATAACTATTTCAACTTGGTGATAGGACTGTTACTGCAACATCAATATACATTTTATTGTTCTTCATACACATTCATATCTAGCTTTGTTCAGCTACATCATCCTGCTACATTTGCTTTATATAGCTGTAGACAAGTGTGGATGTTTGGTATATCAGACAATCATCCTATCTGCATATTGCAGACTGAGAGCAACATATCCAGATTTTGGGATACACATTCCAGATGCAGCAACACTTTGAACAGATTTCGCTGTTCTGTTTTGAATCTCACATGCATTTCATTCTGTCTTGACTGCAGTATACTTTATTCAGGGGTTATTACTACTGTATTGCTGAATTCGTGACACTTTCTCACACTCTCTCACTTGCTTTCATTTTACTATTCAGGATGGTACTTACTTCTAGGCTTTATTGACATGTTTTACCTGTAGTTATTACAATCCTTTCCAGCAGTCTCACTTCTGTCATGTTTCAGTATTTCCACAGGGATATATTTCACACATGTGATTTCATCATCTTCTGCAGCTATACTTTTCAGCCTGCTGCAGGTTGTGTACTATTTTCTTACAGGTAGGGCATTTTTATTTCAGAATATATGTCAGACAGTTTCATTTTTCGGTTTAACTTACAGGCTGAAACACACTTTTGTAATCAAACAATACATGCAGACACTTTCACACTGTTACTTGCAGATTTTATTCCTTACTGACTACACTGCACTCTTTTGCTGACTGTCATACTTTTATATTTCTTTACAGTTACTGGTAGTGGATTACTGACCTGCCTGGTGGCGCAACCGCACCAGCCTATCGCCATAGGCTCTGCGGTTCACAGAACGGACACCTGCAGCTGTAATATAAATGAAGTAATATTGGAATACACATCTCCATAATATCAGCTAGTTTAATTTCTTACATACATAATTAAATGTTACTTACTCAGTAGTGGGGCATTGGGTGTTTGCCAGGCCTCCTGGATCCAAAGGTTCAGTTGGTCCTGCTTGCATCTCTTCAGGTCCGCATGGTGGTGACGGACCTGCTCACCAGTCCTTGGAATCCCTGTGGCACTGGTGAGATCATGAGCCAACCGGTCCTACGCCTCGGTCCTGTATGCTCCCCAGAGGACCTGGCCCTGCATGAGTTGGGCCTCATGATTATGGACTAGGAGCCAGACCATGTACCTGGACTCCTCAACACCCCACCTCTCTGCTCGAAAGCAACTACCCTCTCCTACTCCTGTCATTCTGCCTGCAGGTCAGTTCTACAATCGTTTATGTTGTGTATTCCCGCCTATGGGGCTTATATAGTCCGTTTTTCCCACACATATCTGTGATTGGCCATTTTGGAATTGTATCAACTTCAGTAAACCTGCATTGTCATGCTCTAGTTTGTATTCATTCCTATATATTAGCTATTATTGCATTTAAAGGTACTGCTGTCATGGCTTAGTGGTTCTGTACCTTGACTATGGTGTATAGTATCCTGGGTTCGAACCTGCCCACTGCTTTTTATTTTTCATGACTGTCTAGACATGCTGAGGGGTGTGTCTGTGTAAAGGCAGT
Source organism: Protopterus annectens (assembly GCF_019279795.1). NCBI lineage: Eukaryota > Metazoa > Chordata > Ceratodontiformes > Protopteridae > Protopterus > Protopterus annectens. Next base: position 733,812,903 of record NC_056729.1, on the reverse strand, counting down.
TTTGATACGGCTTGCTCAACGTTGCCCGTCGGTTAGCTTGTTTGTGCGATGCGCAGCTCCGCGCAAACAGGGTATGCTGGTTTAAGCCTCATTTGGCTATCGGCACGCATATTACGCTCAGCTCAGTTAGGGGCACATAGATTTAGCGTGTTAGACCACTGCTCAGCTACAGGCACTCATTTTGCACCAGTTAAACCACTGCTCATCTACGGGCAGATGCACTCACTCTGTTAAACTGTAGCTCAGCTATGAGCACATCTGGCATTTTTTATTCTTTTGTTACCTCACATTTCTTCAATATAAATGGGCTATTCCATTACATTTTGCATAAATTGTGGTTTTATGTGTACATATTTGTCAGGGACTTGTTTCCTGCTTATTTTGCTAAAAAAAAAAAAATTGGTGTTGTGGGGGCTCGAACCAAGAATGCCTGCTCTTCAGCCAACATCTCTACCGCTATGCTATTGCTTCCTGGCTTATTTTGCATATTTATTTCTTATATGCTTTCCCACTGACTGCTAACTGTAGCTGCACTACGGGCACGCCCGCGCAAACGAGCGCACTCACGGTTAAACATTTTTACAATTTAAAAAAATATATAAAACGTGTTTATATGTTTTCTGTTCATAGTCTGTGGGGGCATGTGTTGTGTTCTGTTTATTCACATTTCCATGGACTCTGTCATGGGTGTTTACTTTGGGTACTTTTCCTCTTCTGGGGGCGTGTCCGCTTACAGGGCTCGGCCTACGGACATGCCCCCTACTGTCTTACACGGACCGTGTTGGCCTTAAGTGTGATTCAGCATGCTCTCATGAATATGCAGAGCATGCTGACATCACTCCATTTAACTGCAGCCTCCGTGTATGAGTTATAACTCTTACACGGAGGCTTCGTGAATCCTGCCCATTATCCTTCTACACCAACAGAGTTGGCTTACTCTGCAGGACTTATACATTTTGGCATATATTTTTTGGTCTCAATAAGGGTTGGCAGGCGTTATCTCTGTAAGCTATCAGTCTCCAAAATTCTGAACCATTGCTGGTCTGTTTTCTCATTTTTTTATTATATCTTCCTGATAATATAATATTATTTACCTGTGCTATCTCTACATAGTTATGCACATACATAAAGTGTTTGGAAGATAGACATATCATTATCCTTTATTATTATTACAAATGTGTATAAACCTTAGTCTATAAATATAAAACTGATGTATTAAGAACTCTATATATTATACTGGATCTATGTGTTAATTCTCTGTTGTAATGCTTTGATATTTTGTAAAATTGTCCTGTTGTAAATGAGGAGCTTTTCTCCCTGGGCCTCCGCTGAAAAAGGAACTGTATCCATTCGGTCCTTCCCAGTAAACAAATGTAAAAAAAATAAAAAATAAATAAATTGCACACTAAAGAGATCCATTAATAATTCAATGAGCTGAACAGTAAACTATGATAGCTAGTATGCTATATATGTCTTTAGTATTCTGAGATGCTCATATATATGGGATGACCTCTACATGGGGAAATAATGCAACTGCCTTATACTGAGGTATGTCCACTTATTCTTTTGGCAGATCAGTTGGGCTGTGTCACTTTTAAGGTTTGTGTTTAATATGTGCATGACTATAGTAATCCTGGTATGTTCTTGTTGAAGTTGAAGACATCAATTGCATATTATGATATTGCTTACATTTGTGAGGCTTATCTTATGCTGTCCATAGATATGTTGCATTCTTTTCATATAAAGCTCTCTGCCATCAACAGTTACCCATGAAAGCATCCTGCATATCCACCCCATCCACAAGTTGTAGAATACATCAGTGGGTATACAGAAAAAAGAATCACTGAAAGTTACTTTGAACAGGCTTTCTTTATTTTTATATACATATTGTAATTCTTTCTCACAATAGTTAAAAAATATATATACATATATACAAGTTTTATACTATAAATGTGTGTGTGTGTGTGTGTGTGTGTGTGTGTGTGTGTGTGTGTGTGTGTGTGTGTGTGTGTGTGTGTGTGTGTGTGTGTGTGTGCCATGCGTTTCATCATGGCACATATTTATTGGATACTGTTGATTCTGGTAATTTTCTTTAGTGGTTATAGTGGTCAAATTATGTTACAGTCAAACTGTGGCAATTTGATTGTAATATAATCTCAGGCGTCATCTTCTTTCCCCATGGTTGCTTGACTGTGGAGTTAATATATCTAATTTTTGGAGGTAAGGGGCAGTGCAATGTTTGCATTTGTGTTAAGTGATCACCAATGTGAGCTGTTAGTTTACATTTGTAATCACTTTAGTTTTGTTTTTGTTTTTGATTTTTCGATAGTTGTGAAATTAACTTTTTTGACATATTTGCTGTCAATAAAAGTTCATTACAGATCTAAAGAAACATACTCATTGATATATTAATATAGATATGTACGTATACATATATCATCATCTAGACACAAAAAGAGATCCACACACACACACACACACACACACACACACACACACACACACACACACACACACACACACACACACAAACACACACACACACACACATAGATAAATAGATAGGCATATATTTGTATATAGATACAGATAAGAAAATATTCTACTCATATGCCCAACTCACCCATAAGTCCATCTCCCAAAAGTTTTTGGTACTATGTTAGTAAGATCCTGCACCCAGGCAACCCTTCTAGCCCCAAACCCTACCCCGACAAAACTCCCCTTGAAACTGACACTCTTCTAAATTCATACCTCATTGAATCTATTCACAAACTCACCCACAATGGTCAGAACAATAAACATACACACACCCCACTCCACATTTCACCAATATTCCCTCTTTCACACTAGACCCCATCCCGACATCTTACATCAAACCTCTCTGCTTAAGCTGAATCCATGCTCCCCCTCTTCTAACAACCTTCCTCTCCTCTTTCTTAAACTAGCTGCTCACTCAGTAGCCTACCCCATCTCTATCCTGATCAATACATGTATTCAAGATTCCACCATCCCAGATATATGGAAATCGTTCTTTATCACTCCATTACACAAGGGAGGCAACAGCAATGAACCATCCAACTACAGACCTATTACTATCCTTTCTCTGCTATCTAAACTCCTTGAAAAATCCATTCACAGACAGCTTATTAAGTACCTTTTAGATAATAATCACCTACCCCCTACACAGCATGGCTTCAGACCCTATCATAGTATATCTACTGCCTTACTGCCCTTTACTCAAACCATTGCTAAAGCCATGGACAAAAATGTACTGGTTTTTTTTGCCTCTTTCTTGACCTTTCTAAAGCATTCGATACTGTATCACACTCCAAGCTTCTCAATAAACTATCACAACTCAACTTATCTCCCTCTACTATTAAATGCTTCACTAGCTACTTCACTAATAGTCAACAATCAGTAAGATGGCAGGCTACCTGCTCCCCTTAATTACCAATCCAAACTGGTGGGCCTCAAGGCTTGATTCTTGGCCCTCTACTCTTTAATATTTTCACAAACCAATTGCATACTTCCGGTCCAGCATCCTCCCTGACACAATATACAGACGACTCTACCCTTATTACCTGTTCTAACAGTTTCTGTACACTCTTCTCTACTATTCAACATAGCTTTCTATCCATAGACAAATGGCTAACCAACAACCAACTAATTCTAAATCCCAAGAAAACAAAGCTACTACTCTTTTTTCCAAAAACCCTCTCTAACCTCCAAACAACCTTTACCATTTCTTCTCTCGACAATACCATCATACAACCAGACTCACCTACTAAACTTCTTGTTGTTATTATCGATGACCAATTAAAATTTGATACTCATATTCAGCACTGTATCAAAAAGACGAATCAAAAACTCGACCTACTCTACAGACATAAAAAATACCTAGCCCCTAACTCTAGGCAGAAATTAGCTCAGACTTTCCGCCTACTGTGTCTCCTTTATGCCTCCCCTATTTTTTCACATCTACAGTCTACCCTTCTAGCTAAACTCTGTCAATCATACTATAGTGTTGCATGATTTGCCAGTAACCATCCCTACAAATCTCATCACTGCAATGCACTAAATCATCTCCAGTGGCTTGACTTCCCCCAGCACCTGCTTTGCTCCCAGCTGCTCTATCCTCACTAATATCACATTATACCCCTCCCAGAAGTCTTTGCAACTCTGACCAGCTCCTTCTGGACACCTATAAACCAAACAAAAACATTGGTAAACTTCTTTACAAATATAGTATTTCCATGCATGGAACATACTGCCCCTTAACATCCAAATCATTATTAACATAAATCTCTTTAAATCCAAATTTAAAAAGTTTCTCCTAAATGCCAACACCTGTCACTGTAATGATACCACTTAAATCCTTCCTTACCACCTTACTACCTCTCACACTTTTAACACACACCTATTGCAAGTGTCCTAGCTCATTTGCATCTCTTTCTCTTTTTGCGGATTAAAAAAAAAATCTAACTTTAGTACTGCATGTTATGCACATTATTGTAATGTTTATGTAAACTTAATTCACAGGCTTTTTGTAAGTTTCTAATGTTCTCATGTAAAGCACATTATTGTAAAGTTTGTATAAAACTTCATTGTCAGATGCTCTTCTTTTTTGTAACTTTGTAATAAGTGTCTGGAGCTTTTCTCCTCAGGTCTCCAGTGAAAAATGGGCCACTGGCTCAGATGGATTAACCCAATTAACAAATGAAAAATAAATAAAATAAAAAAAGAAATAGACAGATGTGTGTGTGTGTGTGTGTGTGTGTGTGTGTGTGTGTGTGTGTGTATATATATATATATATATATATATATATATATATATATATATATATATATATATATATATATATATATATATATATATATATATATATATATATTTAGGGTCTATATTAGATCACCGAATGCTTACGTAAGTGAACGGTGATTAATCGACCCCATGTAACCGAAAGCTTACAAAACCAAACCGCCAGAACAGTGATTTTTTTCAAGGGAAAAAAAAAATCGCTGTTCCAATGAAAAAAAAAAAAAAAGAAAGAAAGCACATTAAAACATGAGATTAAGTGGGGGGCTTTGCCCCCACAACCCCACTACTTAAATATACCAACTCCGAGACCGCACTACAGTGCCAAAAATGGCAAAGTACCAAAGCGGCCAAGCTAATTCTTTCACAGGGAAAGAATTTGCTTACATTCCGCTTCGATATTTTGCAGTTTTGGTTTTGTCAGTTCGACTAAGACGTATTTAAAAATATGCATCTTCGGTCTGCTGATAAGAACCCATATATTTATATATATGCTTGTGTGTGTGTGTGTGTGTGTGTGTGTGTGTGTGTGTGTGTGTGTGTGTGTGTGTGTGTGTGTGTGTGTGTGTATATATATATATATATATATATGTATGTATGTATATATATACACAAACATGTGTGTGTGTGTGTGTGTGTGTGTGTGTGTGTGTATGTATATATATATATATATATATATATATATATATATATATATATATACATGTGTACGAGCATATTCTCTCACTCTCTCTCTCTCTATATATATATATATATGTGTGTGTGTGTGTGTGTGTGTGTGTGTGTGTGTGTGTGTGTGTGTGTGTGTGTGTGCGTGTATGTGTGCATCTGTGCATCTGTGTATGATTCTGTATAACCATATGCAAGCAAAGCCAACATACACTGCATTAGTGCATTATCCATAAATCTGTACAGACAGTGTTACAATTCACATCTATATTACACATGAACTCTGTTTGTTACAGTGACCCTTTAAATATTCCAAAACAATTACAATGCCCCTTTAATTACACCAAGCACTCAGTGTAGCGCAATGTAATGCTTTTCAGAAACCCACCCATCATGTACTTATTTCTGTTGTCTACCATCAGCAACATCCTATGCACTGCTAGCCACTCAGGTGACATAGAGGGTAAAGCCCTGACTACAACCCATCTGACTCACGTTCAAATAGCTGCTCAGGCAACTGATAGACTAGTAGGGACAGATAGCAAGGACATTTGCAAATGGAAGGTGCATTCAAAGAGTGATTTGGGTAAGGACATGGCTGAGCTTCCATGGAGGCAGGCTTGATGCCACACTTCCTCATTGCATGTCTGCCACTCATGATGTGATGACACAACTGGAGATAGAGAGACTGAGCAAACTAGAGTTGGCCTTAAAGAGAAAAAAACTCTGGCAGATGTTTGACAGTACTTGGGATGCTCTTACTTTCCTTGTTGGCCCCTGTTGTCATTCAGGTTAAAGTACGGAGCTGAAATTGGAGGGGCCAGTAAACCCTGCTATGGACATGGGACACTTGAGATTGCTGTCAGCTTGAAGCACTGGAATATAATATGTTGTCTCTCTGTCTTTCTCGTGTGTGTGTGTGTGTGTGTGTGTGTGTGTGTGTGTGTATATATATATATATAAATGATATTATATTTTATATATATATATATATATATATATATATATATTTTATATATATATATATATATATATATATATATATATATATATATATATATATATATTATAGCTACAGATATAATACACACCATGTATACTGCTGTTGGTATATAATATTTCCAGTGATGTTTCCACCAAAATGTATGAAACCCAAAATATTGTGGACATGAGCTGTAAAGCATGGAATACAAAGATGCACATTTTATTAGCAGATATGTGACTGAGATGGATATGAAGCATGCTATTCGGTCACTGTCATGAGACATTTCAGATAACAGTGCTACCAGTCTGTTACTGTAGACTAATGTAGTTCCTGTTCTCCTTAACTTCGGATAGGGTGCCAGTCTATAGCTGTAAGAATTCCTGTCTGTGGACACAAAAGAACAATCATTTCCTTCCACTTCCATGAGCATATGTTTTTACAAAGTCTGCTATGGAAGGCTGAAACCACTGCCTGTCAGACTGTTAAGACTGATGCCACAGGCACCGACAATGTGAGTGATATGATTTAATACATAAGTGAAAAAGATTTTATCATGTGTACACTGATTGCTTTTTAATGCCATGAACTGCAAAATGACTTTTTATTTTATTGATGCTTGAATATACATATACCTTTTACTACAAAATATACCAGATGCCATTGTGAGCACAAATAAATGACCCACTATACAAAAAAAAAAAATACCACAAGAAGGAAACATCTGTGGAATTCCATCTGAGCTTATTATAAAGATTAAGACTGCTATAGTGGTGGTGTTAAGCATAATTTCCAATATTGGAAAAATTTGGATTTTCACTGGAAGAGAGATGTTCCTCCCCAAGATCCAATAAACTCTGCAAGGCTTCGCCCAGAGCCTACATGGAGTTTACATGTTTGCATGATGGTGTGAGGTGAACAATAGTGCCCAATGCATATTAATGATGCACAGTGCACCTAAGTTAGGTTATGTGGCTGGCAACAGTATTGCTGGCTAGGAAACCATGTAAGCAAACACAGATAAAATTCTGTTTAAAGCAGAGTGCCTACAATCCGCAGATTAGTGCTGAATGCAACAATGACCACCAGGGCTTCACAGATAGCTGTGAATCTGTTACTGAAACATATCTCTACAAAGGCCAACATAACGCAGGGAGATTTAATAAGAAATAGGGACATATTTATTGCAGATGTCACATAGATGTGGTAGAATGAAATACAAACATACCTGTCATCCTCTTTGAGCAAGGTATGTGGACAAAGGCATACATAGTGGAGGGGACAAAGAGCCAAAATATGGACAGATTTTTCCAAATTTAAAAAGTTGATAAAATAAATAGGTTGTACATTTGCATGAACTTTCTGAACAGCATGAAGTTTGAAACTCAAATATCAGTCATCAGTTGCTGACTTCACTCTGCAATGACATGCCAATGATTTGCCAGAATACAAAAAGGTTATAAGGAAAAGATCACAAATATGTGACAAAAACCAGACATTCTGCACAAATCAGGGCAGTTGAGAGAAATGCATTTAAATGTATATAATAGTGAGTCACATCAGTCCAGAAATCATCCCAGTGATATGGCAGAAAGCCACAGATTTGATAAGGAAAACATCTGGACATCCTGGTAATATCTGGATAGTTGAGAGGTATGACTGTGAGGTATATTGTCCAAACACAGTACAGGACAGTGTACCTACAGTGCAGAGTATTGCGATATCCCATTCCTGGCATTCTGTACTGAAGCTGTGTTAATGATCTGTAACAAGACATGGACTGGCATGCAAAATGATCACTCAAGGGGAGAGTGTGTATTGAATAGGGGCACACAGATGAATCATAGGAATGAACACAGAGAAAGTGGGCAGGTGAAACTCCCTCATGTACAGCAGGGGAGGGCATGTCAACAGAAGGTGGTTGTAGCAGCAACACCAAGCACATATCTATATGGTACAGTACGGACTGTACAGTGAAAATGTGTTGTCTGCGACTGTGACACACAGTGACATAACAATGGGGAGGATGTCTGTGTGAGATAAGCATCCTTACATGAATAATACAGTGGACATTTATCAGGAATCTGACATGCAACTGAGGTAGGGTGCATATTGTGAAGCTGTGCAAACTCATATGCCTGAATATGAGTGTACTCTCAGCAAAGTTCACCAGCAAGGTGGACACAGGTAAAGGATTATGGAAAATATTACAAGAACCAACCACGATCATGGACAATATCAGAATAATACCACCACAAATCCTACACCTCTGACATAACATATGTGATGTGGAGTGATAAGAGATGAGCCTGCACACATACACACACACACACACACACACACACACACACACACACACACACACACACACTTAAACAACTATTATGATGCATCCACACTCTATGAGGGTAACCACGTACACTGTCCTGGCACTGTAATATTGGCACGAGGTGTTAGGAGGGACAATGCTATGCCTGTATGTGACTCTATGGGCAATACAGGCTAGTTGCTTTGTGTGCATGGCATATATATATATATATATATATATATATATATATATATATATATATATATATATATATATATATATAGAGAGAGAGAGAGAACAATCCATGTTGGCATGAATTATATACATGCCATTAATTTTGTCAAACACCTATGTATGTAGTGTGTGCATAAGCAGAACAGGTGGCACACATGCATCTGGTGTAACATCTTGATTGGTGTTCCACACCATCAGACAGTCATGTATATTCTACAAAAAGAATACCTAGGTATGGCCAATAAGCTGTGTGACAGTGCACTATGGCAAAGGTGGTACACTTCAGTTACACATCACTAGAAGATGTGTATGGGAGGTACATGAAGAAGGGGGCATTGTACACAGTTATTGGTGTGATGAAGGCTGGGAGCCATGAAGGTATTATGGCCTCTGATGTGCATGTCCTTCACATACTCAGTACTTGTGTTACATTGAAGGAAGTAGCCAGCACTGTGACCACATGCTGGTGAATGTACCACTTACCATCTACCCCAGGACAAGTGTCACATGACTATTGATCTGATTATAGGGTGTGATGTCCACATTATACTTGGGTGCTGTGCTTGTTTCCTGAGTCAACAAATCCCTCCATGTTTGTTGTGAATCCAGGTGTTGTCATGGCTGTGACAGCCATTTTGGTATGTGTCGACACTGTCTGTATTATACTAATATCACAATTTGACTGATTGATTGCCCACAATCTGTAATCCTTCAGGAAGCTGTTTGGACACAGTATGTGTATGTCGTTTGTGATGTCCATCACTTAACTAATGGGCAAGGGCCTAGCAGTCACCCCTGATATACTGACCTGATCACTGAACCTGACATATAGGTCACGGCACAAATTTCAACATAGTGAGAAGCCACGTATGTCATACACTGGTCTACCCATTTGGTGATATAGCTGCCTATGGCCACATATGACAGTGCTGATTGAATACCTCACTGTGGATTTGTATCAAATGCCTTGACCTGTTCAAGTTCCACAAGATGATACTGTTGTTATCATGCTTGACCTCGAGTTCCTCTTTGAGGACATCTATCAGATGTAATGGACTTGATGTAGCATTAACAACATGTAGAAGAGGTCCAGGATGACATGTTGGTCTACCTCACAGTCAAGAAGAGTCAGGATGTTTCTATGCATGCAAACATCGGGTGCTGTCCCCCAACTCTTGTGGATCCATGCTGATGTACACCCTTGTATGGGAACATAGGCCACATGGAGAGTGTGTGCTGAACTGTGTATTCAACTGTATCTAGAAGGTGTATGTGCTCAGTCATACCATAGGTGATCTGTGATATGAGACTAATGCTCTTGCTAAGCATATAGTTGATTTTGTAGGTCATAGTTTCTCTTTCATGGCTATAGATCAAATTGTTCCATCTATTAGAGGGGGCCCTTTTCCATTATTATTAGAATTGAAGGAATTGGAATGGCAGTTTAGAACGGATGCCTTCCATACCCCTGGGTTAAATGACAATTGTAATATTACACCTGTTTTAAAATTAAGGAGTTACCAGTCGTGACTCTTGACACCATGAATTGTTATGTATATATAGTTGGTTTTATGGAAGAGTTTTTAGAGTTGTGTAAACATTAAGTATTTAATACATACATTTTTATGTATATATAAAGATTTTTTCATCTTTTTTAATATTATTATTAGTGGATGTTAGGTAGGTAAGGTGATCAGTATTTCTGGTATTTATTTTTACTACAACATTGTGGATATTTACTTTCATATATATATTTGTTATACACAAAAAGTTTTAAAATATGTTTTGCTTTAAAAAGTTAAGTGACATCATTTCCTTTTAGAGTACTTAAGCTTCCTTGTTTGCATTTACACTTTGTTACTTGATCTCTGAAGAAGCCAAGCTTTTTGAGCGAGGCGAAAACGCTCACTAATAAAATTTGCGTTTAGCTTTATTCTTGTGTACGGAGAGATTTTTGTTGCTGGAGCAAGGTCTTGTGGCAGCGTTCCTGTTTTGCAAGTTTGTCTTTGGTTTCGTATTCTTTGATCTGTGATATTGCCACAGCCCATTGATTCCGTATGATAGGATGAAGGTAAGACAGTGCATATTGCCTATTGTGATCTAGGTTATGGTTTTGATGCAATCCCCCATGCAGGTATCATCAAGAAAACCTCCAACCTGGAGATTAACCCTTACATCAGTTGATGGGTAACCAAGTGGCTCACTGACAGAACATATCATGTAAAATTTGGTGAATCAACCTCTACTAGTAGAGCTGTCACTATTGGCAAACCCCAGGGATCTGTGCATGGCCCTTTACAGTTTGAACTCTATTTCTTGACAGTTCAGGCTAAAGTATATGGCCTTTGGCTTACCAAGTTTGCTGATTATTGCATATTGTGTGCAATTATTGAGTCGACCAATGGTGATGACAGTACAGGAGTAGCTGACATGCACAACTGAAGGTAACAAAAGCAGATGATCTACAAATAAATTCAGAAATGTGTGTTTGTAATGTTGTCCATCTGAAAAGTAGAATTCCATGTTAATCACAGCACTGACAACAGTCCTGCTATACATAAACCCAGTGATGCAAGCACTGGGAATACATGTTGATAACACTCTGAAGTTTGGCCACCAAGTGTCCACACTGGTATTGAAAGCCTATGTTGTGCACATTATACGTCATGCCATTATACTGAGATCTTAGGATTGTATGATAGCCCTGTAGTCAAACCTCATACAACACTAATACAGTATAATGCTCTCTTTTTCCTGTGCCTAACCAGACACATGTAGCAGCCAGAGAGACCACAGGGCTTTCTCAGCAAGATAACACAGGGCATACAAACCATGCCATGATATATGTGGATAGATTAATTGTCATGTCACTGAAATCTTTATTGTCTAGGATGAGGTGACTTCTGCCTGGCTTCCAGGCCTATCTTTGACTCTGCCCTGGTGGCAGTACTGCATATCCAAAAATCTGATACAGCTGATGACATCAGCAGTGTCTGTTGAGGACAATATAACAGCACCCCACATGCTGGTGTAAAATGCTCTCTGTAATGTCAAGCAACAGCTCTCTCTCTCTCTCACACACACACACACACACACACACACACACACACACACACACACACACACACACACATACACACATGATTGACTCTAGTGAGACTAGAATCCCTACTTTATCTAAGTTCACAGACTACAGAACACAGCACTTTATGCAAGCACCACAGCTCAAGTCCAACTTGGAGTGTGTCAGAAAACACTTTATAGCTGATGACATCAGCAGTGTCTGTTGAGGAGAATATGACAGTGTCTCACATGCTGGTGCAAAATGCTGTCTGTAATGTCAAGCAAAGGCTCACACACTTGACTGCAGTGAGAAGAGAACCCCTAACTATATAATGTACACAGACTACAGAACACAGCATTCTGCCCAAACACCACAGCCCAATTCTGACTTTTACATAGATGCAGACCAGCTTATAATAGATGACATCAGCAGAGCATGTTGGAGTGAAGAATTTGGGAGTCCTGCATGAAATGGATCTGTATGTATTTGCAAGTATCAAAAAACTGTAAATTCATAGGATTGGAGAGATAACTACAGGATGCACACTTCTCATCTGGCTAGACACACACACACACACACTTGACTTGAGCAAGAACAGAACCCCTAACTATCTGAGGTACACAGAGTTCAAAACCCAGTACCTTACACATGCACCATGGCATAAGTCTCATTTTAAATGTCTGCAGGCCAAATTATAGTGGATGACATCAGCAGTGCATTTTGGAGAGAAGAAATTGGGAGGCCTGCATATAATGGATGAGTAGGCATGTGCAAGCATCAAAATACTGTCAATCCATGGGAGTGGAGCAGTAACTGTAGGATACATACCTATGCTCTGACTAGATGCAAAGACACACACAAACATGCCTAGTTGATTGCACTGAGAACAGAACCAATATCTATTTTAGTACACAGACTACAGAACACAGCATGTTACACAAGCACCACAGCACAAGTCTGATTTTTACACAACTGCAGGTGAACTTGTAGTAGATGACATCAGCAAGCCATGTGGGAGACAAAATGTTGGAAGAACTGCATAGGGTCATAACTTCATATGTTCATAGTAGGGTACTAGCCTAATGGCCCTGTGGTGTTTAGAAGCCTAGCTGCATAAAAACACAAGTACGCTTATTGAGAATAGTTGGATGGTCATTGTTAGCAGAAGAAATTTTGTGAGCAGCACTAATTGGCCCTGACCGTGAGAGACATAGGTTCATAGGTTCATAGGTAGGTACTAGGCTATTGGCCCTAAGGTCTATACAAGCCTAGCCAAAAAGGCTTGGGTTTTGAATTTAGTGTAGTGGAAGAGCATGAGTTTAGTTTTATTTGGATTCAAGATTAATTGGGCATCTGCCAACCGTGATTCAATAGCACTGATGGATGTTTTGGTTAAGTTCTGTAGTTCAGGTAGAGTTGGGGCAGAACACATGACAGTGAAGTCGTCTGCATATTGTATAAGGGAGGCTAGAGTTGCAGCATTATGGAGAGTATTTGTAAACAGGTTAAAAAGGAGGGGGCCGAGAATAGACCCTTGATGCGCACCCATAGTCAATGGTAGTAAGGGAGAAAGAGCTTTGTTCCACCATACTGCTTGTTGCCAATCTATGAGGTAGTTCTGAAACCAGGCTAGAGTGGAGTAGCTTAGGTTCAGTTTGGACAAGGCAGTCAGCAGTTTGTTATGAGACATTGTATTGAAGGCTTTTGATAAGTCTAAAAAGATTGCTGATACTAGGTCACCTTTATTTCTAACTTGACTGATGGTGTTAGTGAAGCTAATAAGGGCTGTGGTAGTACTATGGTAGGGGTGGAAGCCATGCTGAGTATTTGTAAGTACCTTATTGTCTAGGAGATGGTTAAGTATTTGGGTGTGAACACACCTTTCAAGGATTTTGATAGAAGGGATAGGATTGCTATGGGCCAAAAGTTAGAGACGTCGGTGTAGGGGTATGATGTGAGCGATTTTCCAGAGAGTGAGGATGCATTGCTGAGATATGGAATGGTCAATTAGTAGGGAAACTGGATAAGAGATGGCTTCAGCTGATATTTTTAATAGGGTAGGTTGTCAGCTGCCATGGTTATGGGTTTTAACCTGAGCAAGTATTTGTGTATGTTGTGTGTTGGGACTGGTTTTAAGGAGAATGTGTTGTTATTATCTAGTAGAGAGCTTAGGTTGATGGGCAGTGATGGGAAGTTTTGGTTAGTAAGGATTTTGATGGAGTCAATGAAGTATTTATTAAACTGGGTAGCAATACATTCTAGGGGATTACTTGCTGTTGGTTGAGGGGTCTCAGTTCGTCCTGTTTGTAGTATTTTATTTAAAGTGGTCCAGAATTCGTGAGGATTATTTTGGTATTCAGCTTGTAAGCTAGTATAGTAATTCTTCTTTTCAAGTCTTATTTGGGTTTTGGCTTTGTTTCTTAGCTGGATATACTTCTGGTGAGTAACTATTGATTTTTTCTGGGTCCATTCATGCCATGCTTTATCCCTTTCTTTTAGGAATAATTTTGTCTGTTTAGTGAGCCAAGGAGAGTAATTTGATTTTGCTTGCATAGTCCTGATAGGGGCCATGTTATTTAAGATATTTAAAAATGTGGTGTTAAAAGTAGTCAACTGCACTGTCCAGGGATAAAGTTTTGAGGGGTTGCCAGTTGCAGAGCTTAAGGGATGTTGCGAAATCTTGAGGCCTGAAATTTTTGGTGCTGTGAATTTGGTAAGTAGATGGGTTTTTTTTTAGGATTTGCCTGATGACGTATAATGTATGTTGGGAGGGGGGTCACTGAGTGAATCGTGGAGGGTACCAGAACTATAGGAATGTGTGAAGTAGTTGGTGAGAATCCAGTCAAGGATAGTTTCCTTTTTAGTAGTTTTATCAAACCTTGTTGTGGTTTGAATTAATTGGATAAAACTGTAGAGGTTGATATGGGTGGTAGGGTGGTCAGAGTTGCAGGAGTACCAGTTAATATTAAAGTCCCCTAGTAAAATGGTCTCTTGTGAGAGGTTATTGGAGGACCATTGTAGGATGGTTTTAAGTCTGTCTATGTTGTTGCAGGGAGGAATATAGGTACCTATCATGTTGATATTTTTTATTTTGGTTGAGTTTTATTTTAGCCAAGAGTATTTCTAAGCTGGAGATATTAGGAGAGTTAAGGTTAACCCTCTCTAATGTAAGATGTTTTTTGAAGAGCAGGGCTATACCACCACCCCTTTTTGTTTTCCTATCTTGCCTGAGAATGCTATAACCAGTGGGGAGAATTTCATTATCTAGGATATCTGGTTTGAGCCAGGTTTCTGTCAGAAGGACTATGTCAGGGGAATATAGAGATAGGCTTGCATGAAGTTCCTGTATTTTGTTTAAAATGTTTCTTATGATTAAGTTTATTATGAGCAGATCATTACTTTTTCTGGGGATATTAAAAGAGTGGTTTGGAGCATTGATTGTGTTGTCCAGAAAGGGTGAGGGTCCGAGGTTGGGGTGAATATCTCCACTAAAACTGAGAAGGATGGCTGTTAAGTAGTTGTTATTCAGGTATTTGAGTATTCATTTATTGTACTGTATGGTTGCCTGTAGGGTAGTATATTGGGGAAACCATTTGAGGGGGTGAGATCTAAAGCTGCATAGTTGTAGACAGCTGGGTTAATGGCACATGTAATTGGTTTAACTTTGAATGGATTATATGGGTGATGGAAGTAAGTGTGCTGGGTGTAACTTAAGTTTGTATGATAGGATGTAAGGTGGGACAAGGTGCTAAGAGTGAATAGTGCTGCACAATGAAGGATGGGCATGGTGTAGTAGAAAGTCAGTGAGTATGGTAAGAATGATGTGGGTGTGTATCGGTTGGTAAGTGTAATTTGGTTGAATAAAGTGTGATGGAGTAAGGAGAGGTGATTATGGAAGTGAAAGCAAGGTGGGATATGGTCTTAATTAACTAGAGGAGGTGTCTAAGGTGTGTCCTATGAATGGATAATTGGTACTTTGATATTGCATTTTGTACTGTGGATGATATATGTGTGGAAACAGTACTGAGACACCAGGGTTGCAGTGCTTGGGGGAGTGGCATCAGATGGCTGTATTGTAAATATGTGACATATTGTTAGATAAGGCCCTCAGTCTGTAATGTTTACACATGTAATTTTATGTCATACACAGAGAATGGACAGTAACCATCAGTAATACACCATAATATGTATATATCCAAAGCATGGTGACCATTGGGTTTGCGTGAAAGTTAGAAAAGTGTATACACATGTGAGATACACATGTTTGCACATAGGTAAGCAGTGCACAAATGCAAGCCACATTGCTAAAGTTTGACAGTTGTTATTGCATGTATGACATACACTCACTGCTTAGCTGAGTCTGTGGCAGCATGTGTTAATGTATTGATACATTCTTTGTTGGGGCCCGATGGTACTCGGTTTGAATACAGGTGTATCTAATACATTTAAATATATTGTCACCATATCTAATATTTTTAAATACATGTAAATACATTTCCACCATTCCTTGTTGCTGCTCATTAGTGTGAGATGCGGACCTGCACACAAAAAGGCCTTAAAGAGGTGAAATGGGTAGATAGGACAGTGGTGAAATGGGGAGCATGCAGGGAGAAAAACAAAGGAAATGCAGGGCAGGAATGTGCAGGAGCGGGATAGGACAGAACCATAGCTATCCATTTCTTTAACAGTGTAAAGTG
Source organism: Protopterus annectens (assembly GCF_019279795.1). Taxonomy (NCBI): domain Eukaryota; kingdom Metazoa; phylum Chordata; order Ceratodontiformes; family Protopteridae; genus Protopterus; species Protopterus annectens. Next base: position 733,796,133 of record NC_056729.1, on the reverse strand, counting down.
AGCATATGTGGAAAATATTAACTGAATTAACTGAATTTGGACTGTCACCTCCAGAGAGTGGGGGTGACACAACCGAATCATGTTGCATAGCCAATTAGACCGAATCAAGTGTGTCATGAAGACACATGTGCAAAATGGAGAGCTACGTATGGGACACTTTTTTTTTTTTTTTTTTTTTTTTTTTTTGTGGAATAGGTACCCATGTATTTATTTATTTTTGTAGAGAGACAGGAATGTTGGGGAAGGTATGTAGGAATGCCTGGGTGAGGTGAGATGGGTATGTGAGGAAGCAATTGTAGACAGACAAAATAAACAAGACAAAAGACAAGGACTGTGATGGATTGTGGACACAAAAGGTTGGGGGACACCATGATTTGGGTAAGGTGGGGACATCAGAAACTCATTGCTGTCAAGCCGGGTGAGAATGAGAATCAAGTCCTCAACCACTGGACTGCCATCACTGTCACATCACTCCACTGCTAGCTGGAGTCCTTAACATCTTCTTCTCCTCCTCCTGGTACATTACAAAATGAGAAAGAGCAACCTCTCCAGCCGTAGTAGGCATGCACCAACAGTGTGGCGTACAACCTTACACACCATCCCTTGCAATTCAATGCGGATGATAAAAATCACTGCCTCTGCCACTGCTTCCGGGGTGTACCCCTGGACCATTCTCTGGGGATGGACTACCTGAGGGGGAAGATAGTGCAGGCACAGCAGAGGTGGTATTGCCAGGTTGGCTCCCAGACATGCTGGCAACAGTGCTGGAGCCAATGGAAAGGGGAAGGCCTACCCCACTGTGCTGTGGAGCATTTCATGATGTGTTACACATGGATGACATAGACACATTTTGATGACACATAATAAAATTACAATAAAATACAAAAATAAAATAAAATACAAAAAAAAGAGATAAGGGTTGGGGTGAGAGAAAAAAAAGATAAGATTAGTACCTTCATATGTGACATACAATGTATTGATACAATTATTTGACTCTGTTATCTTAACTTTTACTTTTAAGACTTCCAGCTCCTAACAGATAATTTTTAGACTACCAGCGCCTAACAAATGTACACTATACTACAGATTCCAGCATGTACTCCTTGCCATGAGCATATATTGCATGCATTTGTGTTATACAGATTGCATTTTACAGCAGGGCATTTGTGACATTGTTATAAAGGATTGAATTTTATTTAAATATAATTGAGAAATTAACAGTGTTGTATAGTTGGGAAGTGTGGTATTTGAACCCAGAACCATTGACTAAAGTCTAATATTGTATTATTGATTTGTGCTACAGACTACTGCATGCATACCTGCTTTTACAGTTGAGATATGCATGCTCAATTTGATATTCTAATATTGGCTCTTGGTTTGTGCTACAGACTAATGCATGCATACTTGCTTTTTCAGTTGAGATATGCATGCTCAGTTTGATACAGCTCTATAAGATACCAAAAAAACTGTCTTTAACTTTTAATGCTACAATAACACTACTCTTCTGCGTCCATACCACATGCTTTCCTCATCCCTGCCAATCAAGCCTCATCTGTTCAGACATTTACCTCACGATCACTGGCAGCTGTGGTAAAAACAGAACAGAAGAGAATATGATTATGAATACCAGTCTTGCCTATATTTGGCTTTTAAGTCTTACAAGTACTCTCTGTAGTTGATACTTACACTAGTGTGGGGTGTCTGCAGTCCTAAATTCTCCAATCCAGTGGTAGAGGGTAACACTCTTTCGCCTCTGTAGGTCATTGTAGTGATGCCTACATTTGTCAACATTGCGCGGGATACCAGTGGCACTGGTTACAGCCTGGGCAAAACTTTCCCAAGCTTCTGACTTATACTGTGAGCTAGCATAGCCTCCCTGTAGAAGTCTGGCACTGTGGTTCTTCACTAGGAATCTAATAGACATCTTAGTCTCCTGGACACCCCATTTCTGTGTCCTAAACCTAACATCTTCCCCACAAACACCTGCCATGCCTGCCATGGATCTAGAGCCATGGAGAATGATGCTTTCGTGCCAGTTCCAGTTATTGTGTTTACTGGGAGTGTGCACATACTGTCTGAAAATGTTATGCTCCACTTACCATCATGCAACTGCAGTGTGCGATGGTAAGTGGAGTGCAACACTGGCAAGCAGTGAGGCATTACATAATTGCAGTTGTAATTTCAAGGGTATTGGATGTACCTCCAGTTGTGTATGTGTGTTAGTTAAATGTGAAGGCTATGCCAGTCCAGATAATAGAAATATACTTACGTATATATAGTACACAGTATACCCAGAGTCATACAGGTGATAATAAATGTGATAATACATAGATATATACATAAAAGACTGGCACAAAACCAGTATCTCAGCCCTCATACATAAAATTAATATCAGGTCCACTATATCAAGTGTCATAAGTGAGAGTGACTATAAAGGGAAGTGTAACAACAGTAAAAGTATATAGCATATCTTATATTTGAGCCTAGGACCATGTGCATGGTAGTCCTCCACTTACACATGGCTTGTCACAAGAAGGTTAAGCTAACACTTGGCTATGTTGCAGTTCATTGCTATAAACTGCAATGCTGCAACAGTAAAACAAAGGTTGCACATCCTGTACTAGAATCCAGGACCATCTGTACTCCACCACTACACATACACCTGCTGCCACAGGGTTAGTTACATGACATTCCCTATTTTACTAATCATTGTCAAGTTCTCACTGTTAACAGCCAGGCAAAGTCACTTAACAGGTTTGCGTGATGTCCAGTAGTATTAATTGAATGCATTTGGTTGCTATTTTTGGCTGTCTGCATCCTGACTGGGCAGTTGTCCAGTTTGCACAGTGCAGCACTATGTGCAAATGAGATAAGCACAACCAAACCTGACATTCAGTTTTCTCCGGTACCTGTGTTTGCCATTGCACAAACAGTGCCCCACCCCCCCAAAAAAAAAAGAAAAAAAAAAGGGAGAGGTAGTTGAAATGAGGG
>NC_056729.1:733785642-733788142 GCF_019279795.1 Protopterus annectens | reverse complement strand
CTGCGCCCCATGTTTGCCCTTAGCTAAGCACAGCTAAGGAAGGGGTGTGTGTCTGAGGCTGCCTAGCAGTGATTACATTGCCTAAACGGGTGTGCATGGCATGCACCGGGTCTTAAAAAAATAAATAAAAAAAAAAACAGGAAATAGCAGAACTGTTTACATTTGAGAAATGGGTATGTGTGGCATGCATCGGTGCTTAAAAGTGGTGGAAATGGGAAAAGAGAAAAAAAGGGTAATAGCAGAAGGAAGGCAATCAAGGAGAACTACCATAGCTGGCAGGTGGAATCTATCAAAATCAGCCAATTACACAGGCAGCAGCCCAGCACACTACTATAAACTATGCAGACACCTTTCAGTCTGTTTTTTTGCCATAAACTCTACACCACTGGTGTACACATTTAGGGGAATTTTAAAATGACAAAACCAACAAAAAATGTTATGGACTGCTGTCACTTTGATCCAGCAGTATGTGCTACAGGCTGAGGGTGATGAGGAGGATAATGATGACAACCATCCCAGACCGAGGAGAAGAAGAAGAGTGTTCAGACCCAGGGTAGCCTACCAGGGGCTACATGAGCTGGAGATAGTGGAGCGCTGCAGGGTGGACAGGGACATTCTGCAGCAAATCATTGAGCTGTGCTAGCCTCAACTCAGACCCAGAGCCAACAGAGGGGAACCCATCCCATTAGTGTGTGTAGCCTTAAGAATACTAGCTACAGGTACCTTCCAAAGACCAACTGAGGATATCATGGGGGTTTCACAGGCATCAGCATCCAGGGTACTCCACCAGTTCCTGGATGCCATGCTACCACATGCAGGTGAGCATACATACTTTCCCTGCACCCCTGAGAAGTTGACCAGCAATATGTGTCTCTTCCACCATATAGCAGAATACTGGGTACTGGGTGCTATAAACTGCACATATATCCACATCAAAGCACCACCCAGTGAGCAGGGTAGGGCCTACATAAACAGGAAGAGCTTCCCCTCCATCAACTGCCAGGTCATGTGTGATGCCCAGGGCATAATCATGAATGTTTGTGCTGGCAACCCTGGAAGCTATCACGACTCCGACATCTAACATTTAACATAACATCTAACGACCCATTACAATCGAACATGGGTTCTCTACTGATATGCCTCCATTTTGCAAGATAGGGCACAATACAATACTAAATGGAAGCAAACAGTAAGTGAAATACCAGCACGGTCAGTGCAAATGTATAAAGTTGTCAGGTGTGCCCCCCCCCCTGCCATAGAAATGCTGTAACATTTAAGTTTGTAGAGTAATATCAGTGGGGCACACATTGCCAGGCCTGTCCCAATCAACATGATAATTTGCTGCATGTCCACAATATGCAGGGGTCAGTGTGCTAAGTATGTGTGTGGTTAATATTGTGAGGACATGGTCAGCATGTGCCCCAGGATGTTGTGTCTCAGTGGCCTAGGCACAGTACTGTGGTTGACAGGGACATGCCCAAGAACTGCAGTGCCAGCTAATCTGCTTGTCCGCTACACCTACGTTAGCAGTTGTACACACTGTTCAGATGTCAATATCAGTCACTGATGGAAAGCTGGACAGGTCATGAACAGGGGCCATACATAGAAACAGTACACTGGTGGAAGTACAATACACAGTGCCTATCATAACTCTCAACTGCACACAACTTTGGAATAATGTATAGAGGTTAGTATCACATTTGTTGTCCCTCTACCATGAAATACTGACTGTCTGGCCAATCAGTGGCAGACCACAAAAACCACAGTTACAAAATAATGACAGACTGCTGATGTCCATACGCAAAGTGGGGTAAGGACAAGGTCACACGTATACCTGTGAGGCAGGTGCCATAAGCTTCCATATCACACATGCACTCAGGTCACTCCACACCAACAGCCGCAGGTATCACACTGCTCTAATCCTTGCTGTTGAGAATGATTTCAGAATGACCCCAGTGAGTATTGGAAGACACACATGATGCAGCATGCTGAACTGGTGTCCCATGCAGGTGTGTCCCTAGCTGTAAGCAGCACCCTGACAGCACCCAGACTGATGGATCAATACAAACAAGAAGGATTGCCAGTAACACCTGACCCACTTACCACTGTCACCCCAGTGGGATCCACTGGCTTGCAGCCAGGGATCGTATGAGTATCAGAATGCACTGCCCTGTTACAGATGGCCTGCATCAGTCTCACATGGTCTACATACCTCTGGCAAAGGCCCATGCCTCACCCATAGTACCACTGTAGGGAATGTCATGGGTTCCTAACTAACAACCTAATACAGTAAACAGAAAACAAATGAAAGGCCATGCTGCCAAATGCCAGTAGCATGCCTGTCAACCCCCTAAAGCAAGAAATGTGGGCAAAACCATAACTATTGCTGGGATAAAGGCCAAACTATAGGTATACTTATGAAATATTGTTGTCATAATGTTAGGAAGAGAATAGAATAACAGAGGGGGTGCAGAATCATGGATGTCATGGAGGGTGTGAA